>NW_003852675.1:605823-649278 GCF_000181295.1 Otolemur garnettii
TATTCATTTTCTAGATCTTTAAATTATGACAGTGAAGCTTTAATGGGGATTGCATTAAAATTATACATTGCTTTGGGTAGTATTGACATTTTAACAATGTTGATTCTTCCCAGCCACGAGCATGGTATGTTTTTCCATTTGTCAACATTGTCAGCTATTTCTTTTCTTAGAGCTTCATAGTTCTCTTTATAGAGATCTTTCATGTCCTTTGTTAGGTAAACTCCCAAATATTTCATCTTCTTTGGCACTACTGTGAACTGGATAGAGTCCTTGACTGTTTTTTTGGCTTGGCTGCTGTTGGTGTATATGAAGGCTACTTATTTATGAGTGTTGATTTTGTAACCTGAGATGCTGCTGTATTCCTTGATTACTTCTAAGAGTTTAGTAGTAGAATCCCTAGGAATAACTTAACATACTGATGTAGATTAACAACAGTCTTATTCTTAATTACTCTGAGGAAAGCAGCTTTCTTGACTTTGTATCTCTTACCGTCACATCATTTCAATGTTTTCCTCGGAAAATTTGTCCTAGAGTCTTCATTCACCAATTTGGGTCTGCATTCCCCCAGCCCGCTGCTCCATCTCACTTCTCAGGATTTTTTTCATTGTTGCTTGTTATTGTTATTTTTAAGATGGAGTCTTACTCTGATGCTGAGGTAGAGTGCGGTGGGGCCATCACAGCTCACAGCAACCTCAAACTCTTGGCCTTAAGTGATCCTCAGCCTCCCAAGGAGCTGGGACTATAAGGTGTCTGCCACTACACTCAGCTAGTTTTTCTATTTTTAGTAGATAGGGGGTTTCCCTCTTGCTCAGGCTGTTCTTGAACTCCTGAGCTCAAGCAATCTGCCCATCTCAGCCTCCCAGAGTGCTGGGATTATAGGTGTAAGCCACTGTGCTGGGAAGATCTCACCAGGAGTAAAAGGGTTAAAAGGGAAGCAAATTTCAGCTCAATACACACGTAAGTTAAAATAGTCTAATAAGCAGTGTTTCTCAACAATAAATCAGGCTGGTTTGTGAAGTGGTCTCACCGTCACTGGAGGTGTGCAAGCAGATGTTAAGCAGCTCGCTCTAGGAAATAAGAAGCAATTTACATAGCTGGTGTGGTTCAGGCTGCACTCCTGAGGCAGCCTCTGAAAATTAGGTTCTGTGCTTATGCATAAGCATAAAATGGACTTACCACTGCAGTGCAGGTGGCAATAAGCTAACCACAGGAAGAAAATGACCAGAGAGGGCAGGTGTAAGTTTGCATTAACCATCCCTCCAATTTCATCATAGATACTGGTGATAAAAATAGCTGTTCACATAATTAGATATAATTATTATGCTTTCATCTCTCCGCAGATCTAAAATGTGTAAGATAGTCATAAGAACATAAGATTAAAAAGAATGGGTGCTTTAAAAATGTAAGTCCCACGTTTTGCTGCCGAGCCACGCTTTCCAGCAGTGCGAGGACGTCCACATTGAGCTTTATGTAGTACACGGTGACCACATAAGCAAAGGGTGTGTCACGCTCAGCATTTCTGCTCCCACAGCATTTCCATTACGAGTATTTCTTCTGCAACTGAAGACAGTTTTTTACTCCTTTGCTGTTTCTACTGTTGTTTGATCAGAATCTTTGTGATTCTGTAAATTTATAACTCCACCAAGGGTGAGAGATGTTTGAATTCTATAGCCCTTTCTTATTAGTTTTTTATGAGAGAGCTGTGAGTGCTCTACCATGGTTTTTTTGGCAATGAGGTCAAGATGTCCTATGCCCAAGAATATAAATATCTTTCCAAATTGTTTTCACTTTCTCTATTTTCTTGTGGCTTTCTGGTCTTACTGCTCAGGACTTGATGCTTTGTTTCTTCTCAATGTTAATATTTGAATGGAGTCAAACTCCATTTTACTCTTTTTGAATTACTGGTTTTCTTTTCTTACACACGTTGATATACTCACAAACTTAATAAATAAATCCAAGATCTCTGCTGGCTCCTGTTCTAGACCATGGAGCCCACTTGTTTTCTTTTCTCCCTGTGGTCACAGTTATATCCAAAATTCTGTGTTTCCATCTTATTATTATTTTTTTGACACAGAGTGTCACTATGTCACCCTCAGCAGAGTGCTATGGTGTCACAGTTCACAGCAACCTCAAACTCTTGGGCTCAGGCAATCCTCCTGCCTCAGCCTCCCAAGTAGCTGGGACTACGAGTGCCCACCACCATGCCTGTTTCTATCTTAATCTGTTGTGTCAACCACCAGCTCTAATGAGTCCCTGTCACTACGGATGACAAGTTTAGCTCACTTATCCTTGTCTCACCTTGCTTCCTCACTTCCTTCTCTTTCCAGTATTTGACAGATTTAGACTCAGTGCCTCCCACTTGCCATCTTTATATCATCATGTTTAAATTTCTATTTCTTTAGCTGGCCACTCTAAGCAATGTGTCTCTACTACCCCCCCACATAGATTCAGGATCCCAAAGCCCTTTTGCTGCCCTCAACCTCTGAAATTTTGCCACTTGCCAACTATTACTTTAAAATTATGAGGTTTTATAAAAAATAGCTCTATATTGTCTTCCCTGCTTTGTGTGTGGATTGAGTGAAAACCAGAAAATATGAAAATCATATGCATTTCACATACTGTGCATGTATGTTAGTTGCTGCATATGGGTAGTTGTTAAAAGGAAAACCAGGCCACTCAAAGGGGAATATTCCAATTGCCACATTTAAAAGGATTCTATTTTTTTAAATACTTAGCTAATATCTAAAATCGTATATCGTTTCATTTTATTTCATGAGGACCATGCCTTTCTGGTACTGGTTTATTGTTGCTTTTTCTGCAGTTTTTGATCAGTTTTCTTCCTTTTTACATAATAATAATAATGACGACATACCTTCACATTTCACTAATACGGTCTTATTGCTTTACTGTAGGTTCTGTGAAGGTAAATCTGCTGTCTTTTTGAAGTTATCCTCTGGAGCCTTCTGACTCTGTTCAGCTTGCATCCTTCCCCAGACCAGTTCCACAGCGACTGGGATCCCACAGATGCTCTTCTCTTGGACACTTCTTTCTGTATTTATGGAATAAACCACTCATGTTTTTTATTCCTGCCAAAATGTTTCGGAGGATAAACATCCTGAATGGAATCACTTGACATACAAAAAACTGTTGTGTTGGTATCCAATCAAAGGTTACCTGGGCTACAGTGCGAAGGATGGGAGGGACCGGACAGCAGCCCTCTGGTCTGTGGTGGTCAGTGAAGAGTTATGTTGGTTTGAGCTCAGGGATTAGTGAGAATGGAGAGAAGTGTGTGATGTCTAGAAGGTTCAGATCTGTGGAGGAACTGGCTGTGGACATTATGCATTGTCTGTGGCTGCTTTCATGCATCAATGACAAATCTGAGTAATTGCAAGAGAAATCATATCGCCTATAAAGCAAAGTCATTTACTACCTGTCTCTTTTCAGAACAAGCTTGCTGATTGCTTATGGATCATCGTAACCCACAGCAGTGCTTGAGTAGGGGCTGCTGCTGATGCAGCTTATGTTTCCCAAAGATCCCTCTGTGGGGGGAGGGGTCTGGCAGCCACAGATGACTGGGTAGAATTCACAAAGGTTGCGAAAATTGTTCAGACGTGAAATACATCTGGCAAGTAGAGTTGAATACATTTTAAATTGATTAGATGTGAGAAAGTTCAAGGATAACTCCAAATTATTTTAGGTTCTGCAAGTGATCAAATCAGCCAGTCAATTTAGTTGAGTAAATTATTATGATGATGATGATTATTATTTTTGAGACAAAGTCTCACTATGTCATGCTTGGTAGAGTGCTATAGCATCACAGCTCACAGTAACCTCAAACTCTTGGGCTTAAGTAATTCTCTGCCTCGGCCTCCCAAATAGCTGGGACTATAGGCACCCACCACAAGACCCAGCCATTTTTTTGGTTGTAGTTGTCATTGTTGTTTGGCAGGCCCAGGCTAAGTTTAAACCTGCCAGGTCCAGTGTATGTGGCTGGGCTCTAGCTGCTGAGCTACAGGCACTGAGCCTGAGTAAAATATTTTTGATGCAGCAATTGTCAACAAGGGATTTTTTTTTTTTTTGGTACAATAATAGATAGTTATATCTTACTTATTTTCTAGTGAGATGAATGGATCAGTAATGAGTGTGTGAGCTAATATTTTCATGGAAACTCTCAGTAAACATTACTTTATCTGTAAGAGAAATACATTTTTTTATATGAAAAGGCATTTTATTATTACTATTTTACTATATAACATATTAATGAATATACCAGATTGCATTTTCTCAAATGGCATATGAGGCACATTTCTCTCTAATTCCCTGGAAAACCTCAGTATCATCTGTCCTTTGGAGGATTCAGTTTCGTACGACGAGTCTGATCCTGTCCGCGAGGATACCAACCGTGCTTAGTAGTAAAGAACATTTTGCTAAGTTGTCCTATCATGAGTCCTTGTTCAAGCTGTTCACTTTTTTCTGCTAATCTGGTTTTAAGCACTTGATCATGTGTTTCTTCATTGTTACCCACAGGTTCTGGCCAAGGAATAGATTTTGTGCGTTCATATGGAACGTCCTCAGAAGGGAGGTAGCAGACTATTGTCCTGCCATCAGATGTCAAAGCAAGTTCTACTTTGCAATTATAGTCATCTGGTAGAGAAGAATATGTAGATTTATGACAAACACAATATAAAGCTCCATTTTGGAATGGAAATAAATGTTTCAAGAAACTTCTCTTTGATATCACCCATTTTAGTGCTGTTCCAGCCATGGTATATCAAGATACTTACAAAAAAAGATGTTTTGAAGAAACACTGCTTTTAAAATCTACTTCTAAGAAAAATCAATTTTCATCCCATGAGTCCTCCATATTGTTTCAATCTGGGTCCAAAAATAGATTTTTTTAATTAATTTTTTTTCCTTTGAGACAGAGTCTCACTCTGTTGCCCTAGGTAGAGTGCCTTGTCATCATAGCTCACAGCAACCTCAGACTCCTAAGCTCAAACAATCCTCCTGCCTTAGCCTCCCTAGTAGCTGGGACTACAAGTGCTTCCCATAACACCTGTCTAGTTTTTCTATTTTTAGTAGAGATGGGTTCTCCTCTTGCTCAGGCTGGTCTCTAGCTCCTGAGCTTAAGGGATCCTCCTGCCTTGGCCTTCCAGAATGCTGGGATAACAGGTGTGAGGCACTTCTCCTGGCCAACACATTTTGTTCTTGAGCATTTCTTTGTTGAATCATTAAGAGAAAGGGAGCCTTAGGACAAGAGAAGGAGTTGCTGGGAGTAGGTCTCTTTGGGGGATCCTCTAGGTCTGGGGAGCCCTTTATATGTCATATATGAATAGTTAGTTCCTGGTCTTTTGGAGAGTGACTTACCCATTCCAAACCCCAGGTGGCTGTTTTGGCCACAGCTGCTTGATCACACTAATAAATTATCCCCTTTGTGCTTAAATGGCCTAACACATTCAAAGGGCTTCAGAAGAGTGCAGTCTTCTTAAAACAGCTGCAGCTGGAGGCTCAGCAAAAGGGAGTGAGCCAGGTTGGTGTCAGAGAAGAACATATGCAGTAGAGGTGAGCTGTGCTCCTCTGCAAGACCCAGGTATGGGACACTCAACACTAGGGTGACCAGATGGCCCACTTTTGGCAAGACAGTCCCAATTTTTATTAATTTGTCCCATGACCCGCTGCATTTTAAAAAAGTCCCGATTTTTGGAAAGAATGCACGAACTGGTGGGAGAACAGTAAGGGAATATACAGTTTTTGGCTGCCATGTGGCTTTTCGCCAGAATATGAGTTTTATATTATTTTTGTTAATTTTATAACGTTAAACTGTAGTAATAACAAATAATTGTTGAGAGGTGATTATGGAGAACTGTTTATCAAAGTTTGCATTGTTGTCAGCCCCCCCCCAATGGTGTCCTGCTTTACCAATGTTAAAATCTGGTCACCTTACTCAACACAGAAAAAGACAGCTCACTTAACAGATGATCTCTTCCTACCACACATCATAGCTATCATTGCCAAGTCCAGTAAGTTTTAGTTGCAACATCAAAATGTGTGACCTAGTACCTACCAGGAAATGGGAATCATCTGAAAACCCAGAAATATTACCTTGATTAGAAACAACACATCGCTTACTTGAAGCAACCTCCACAGTACCCCGCAGGCAGCCTCCTGGTCCCCTTTTGAAGAATCTGATCACAAAGCTTGAACCCCACGGAGGCTCCGGGAAGTTGCTGGCGCCCAGCCCTCAGCACAGTGCTCCTTGGTGAAGTTCTCGCCTCTCAGGTCAGGGTTTGTGTGAGGACATTTTTCCCCTCAAGAGCTCATTTGATCACTTTGCAGAGGAGCAGAGAAGGAAGGTGAGAGGTCAACAGACCAGGACAAAGTCTTCTGGGGACATGGCACAGCAGGGGAAGCTCAGCAGGACACCTGCAGGACGCAGGGGCCAGGACTCCTGGTCAGACCCCCCAAGGCCTGTGGCTTTTATTTAATGGGTTTCTATTGCTTTTGAAATTTTATCAGCAAAAAATTCAAGATAAGCAGTTGGCATAGTTTTCTGAACTAAATGAAAAGATGGATTTATTGGTATGTAGCTGCGGCACAACTGGAAAAACAAATAGAACTGAAAGAACAACTGTTCCCCTTCCAATGGCAGCGTCTCTGCTCTGAACTCTCAGCCCACTCCTTGGGGACAGGGGGCACCTGCCTCTGGAGTGCTGAAGGTAAGAGTCACCCAGGTCCCAGCCTGGAGTGGGAATCGGTGGCAGGTGCAATGATCAAGCATTGACAATTTTTCTGCCTAGGAGTGGCCTTTTTTTTTTTGCAGCTGTGAGGCTGCCTTTATATTTACGAGCTCTCAGTGGGTACTGAGACAGGTTTATTATTTGTTGGCTTTCTCCAGCATTGCACAGTAAAAATTGTTTTCAAAGAGTATTCAAAAACAGAGCTGACTGCCATTTCAGCAAACCCCATCCATCCACTGATATATTTCACTCTCTTGATTGATAACTGGTTCCCTGGTTTGGGGTCTCAGGAAAAGAATTGAAAGAGAACAAATCTCAGAGTATCACTAATCCTTTTCAGTCCCTGAGACTCCCCCAGGTAGCTGTTCACGCCATTATCCACGTTCTTTACCGCTGATCTCAACAGCTCCTTGCTGGCCCAGAGAATCAGGTTGTCACCTCCACATCTCCCCTCCACCCTCTGCAGTCCTCTTATCCAGAGAGCTGTCTCCCTGGGCAGAGTCTGCAAAGCCCAGGGTGGGTTGGACCCTCAGATCACAGCTATTCAAAAGGAGTCTTTCTGGCAGCTTCCTACACTCATATGTGGAGCAGAGGGAAGTTTGGAAGCAGCACCGAGATGCAAGAATGTGTGAGGTTTAAAACGGGCATTCACCATTCACCTGCACATCATGCGAGTCAGTTTCCATGGCTGTTTAAAGTAATTATTCTTGATGCCCCAGTTATTGTGCTTTGAGCCAGAGCAGAGGACAGCCGTAGCTGCTCGGCTAGTTGACAGCGTGGAATAAACCACCTTTGCTGTCAGGGAGAGAGGTTGTTATCTTTTATTGCTGGAAGAAAAGCTCTCCGGGTTGGAAGAAATGTCAGGAGTCATTAAACCAAATCAGCTCCCAAAGAAAGAACAGTCAGCAAATATGAAAACCTGGTATGTCTGATTAATCAGAATGGGAAAGCTCGAGGATTAAGGGTGTGGACGTGTGTTTGGGGCAGGTGTGTGGAACCATTATGGGGTTTGCCTCATTTCAAACAGATTACTCCAGCTCCAGCTGACTTCAGAATCCCTTTGACTCAGAATGCTACAGAAGGTCTTACATATATGTTCTTGTCGTCTCCCAGAAACCTTGAGTGCTCCTCCTGCTGTGGTGTTAACTTTTACAGAACATTTGAATTAAACGCAAATGTCCACTCCATCTATCCTGTAGGGAATAAACGCTTCTAGACAAAACTAGTGTTTTCCAAAAATTCTCCAATTTTCCAATGGGAGCATGAGTAGTCCTAGCCCTTCAAGTTGCTTGCTTTTCTATTGAGTATGACTTTGTCTATAGTGTTAGCATTTTCTGTTCCTTGGGGGAACATTTGTAGGTGAAATTATTAAATGACACGGAGTAGGAAAGGCCCTGCAAATATCCAAGGTGGAGGCGAATAATGATGGCTGGAGGGATCCTTACAACATCCTCGCTGACTGCTCAGGGGCAGTTTCGGGTTGTGGGTATTCAAACAGGAAAGGCATGAAGTGTTATCTCACCAGGCAGCTGCCCAGGGGGACTCCGGGCTCAGACTGACATGGCCCCCTGCCCCTCTCGCATGTTCTAGAACTTTAAAAATACAATCTACATTTCTCTTGCTCTTGCTTTTCCCATACATGTGTGCATTCATGCATGTGGGTGTATGTTTCCCCGAAATATATGTGAAAGAGATGTTTTTCAAAAACCCTATGGTAAGTTATTATGGGAAAACACTTGATATTCTCTGGTTGTTGAGGAATCAGTTTTATGGAGTTACAGTTGATGTATAATAAAATTTACCATTTAAAGCAAACATTTGGTGGATTTTAACAAATATGTATAGTCCTGTAACAGTAAGTAAATGAAGTTATGAAGTTTTCTCTTTTCCAAAGAGGACCCACTAGGTTCTCTTTGAAGTCCCTTCTCCACCCCCAGTTCTTGGCAACCACTGATCTGCTTTCTGTCCCTAAAGTTCTGCCTTTTCTAGAGTGCCATATGTATAGTTCATATAGTATAGAATCTGCCTTCTGTCTCTTCACATCTTGCTCTCCAGGTTCTCCGTGTTCTTTCCTGGGTCAGCAGCTCCTCCTTGTAGCTGAGGTATTTCTTTGTGCGGATACATTGCAATTTGCAGTCCATTCATCAGAAGATGGACGTCTATCTGGACTGTGTCCAATTCCTGGCTCTCAGGAATAAAGCTACTCTGAGCATTTCTGTATAGGACTTCATGTGGACATACTATGCTTTGCTTTTGAACTTGGACTTTGGTTATTTGGTCTCTTCTACATACTCCCTAACTGTCACTATGTGACTGGAAGTTTCTTGAAACTAGTTTTCAGGAATGATGGTTTGGTGTCTCTGGTCAGAATCTGAAACTAGAGTCTCCAGTCACAGTTACAGGCTGGTTGTGTTCTCCATGGTACACATGTTAAAGTCCTAACCCACAGCCCCTTCACAACACAAAGCTCTAACCCAGCAGTTCTCAACTTGTGGGTTGCGACCCCTTTGTAACAATGAAAATATACCCGGCATATCAGATATTTATATTATGATTCATAACAGTAGGAAAATTACAGTTATAAAGTAGCAACACAATAATTTTATGGTTGGGGGTCACCACAACATGAAGAACTGTATTAAAGGGTTGCAACATTAGGAGGCATTAGGAAGGTTGAGAACCACTGATCTAACCCAGTATAACAAGAAGAGGCAAGTAAGGCACAAGCAATACAGACCCCAGACTGAGGGGCACAGAGGGCAGGCACTCCCAGGAGTGAGGCAGACAGGCCTCAGAAGAAGCCAAGTAAATGGGTATTGTTTTAGCCCCATTTTGGGGTGGTTTGTTTCACAGCCCTAGCCCCGACTCAGACCCCCAATCATTTATTCATTCAATGAAACAGTGGTTCACAGGAAACCCACCCCGTGCTCATGCTGTTGGCCCTGGGGATGAGTAACATCTGCTCCACAGAGCTCAACTTCCAGAGGCTGAACACAAACTGTGAAAGGAAACACATAAGACTAAAGACAAAATGAAACAACAGCATCAGTAGCTCTAAAACCTATGAGAGACCACATTTTATTCCTCTATCTATGGGCACTGGGCTATTTCCACGTCTTTGCAATTATGAATTGTGCTGCTATAAACATCTAAGTACAGTTGTCCTTTTCATAAAATGACCTTTTCCCCCATTTGGGTATATACCCAGCAGTGGGATTGCGGTGTCAAATGGTATATCCACTTTAAGTTCTTTGAAGAATATCCATAGAACCTTGGGGAGAGGTTGTACTAGTGGTATCTGCAGACCTCAGAGCACTGGTCAGCCACAATGAAAAAGAAAAGTGGCATTCTAGTTTCTTTTTGGACAATCTGGATGAAACTGGAGACCATTCTTCTTCTTTATTTTATTTTACTTTTTTTTGTTTTGGCGACCAGTCTTCTAAGTGAAACATTTCAAGAATGGAGAAATAAACACACGTACTCAATGCCAAATTGGAACTAATCAATCAACACTCCTGTGCACATGTGGGTATAAATCTCAGTGAACATCCCTCTGTGGGGATGGGAATTCACACATGGTGGGTACAATGCCCACTTCGTGGGTGAACGGCACCCTTATAACGTTGACTCAATCTTTACAAAAACAAAGTATGTGAACAAAACGTGTGTATCCCTCAACATTCTGAAATTTAAAAAAAAATCGATCAATCAGTAGTTTTTTTTTTTAAAGGAAAAGGGTTATGATAGAAAAAAAAAAAAAACAGGGAAATGTGACAGCAAGCGGTTGGGGGCTCCCTCAGAAAGGTGTCAGTAATGTGTTCAGGTTTCCAGGTCAGTGACGTTAGGACCAGCTAGGGCGAAAGGCCACAGGAGTGTCTACGAGCTTGTCCTCCACTGAGTGTCTGGTTTGGATCAAGCAATGTCATCAGGCTCTTGACACACCCCTCGTTCTCCTCTGGAGTCTTTGCAGACAGGTGCCCCAGGCAGACTGCAGAATGACCTGCCCCCCACATGCTCAAGCCCATAGACTTTGCCACAGATGTAGACTTAGGTGGCATTACAGGAAATAATTTCCGGATCTTAACTCCATTGCTCCATTGTTCCCCGACCCCCAATATAGAGCTTCCTAAGAACAAGCCTGAGATGAACGAGCCATCTGCTTTTCCCGTCTCCTCTTCCCAGGAGGAAGGCACAACGTCCTCTCAGAAACGATCCTCCTGTGTGCTGGAACGAGGAACGGAAAGACTACGGGGACCACAGAGGGAGGACTGCAGACACCGTATTGTCGTTGTCAAGAGACATTGGTACTCTAATGACGGGGTAAAAATGCCTTTGCCAGTCAGGTAGCTCCCAGTTCTTTGCTCTGGAGAAAGTGCTAGATAAATAACAGTGATTGGTTTTATTCCTATTTAATTAATTATTTATTTTTTGCTTTGCTTAGAGAGTCTTTAATCTCTTCCCTAGAGATCTACATGTCAATACACAAGTGGTTGCTTTGTTTTCTTTGAATTTACAAACTGGTGTGTCTGCTTAACCTATAAACCATTAGAGCCGTGATTTTCAACCCATGTGCCGTGAGAGGATCTTATGTATGCTGCAAAAAATTTTAAAAGCACAGTATGTGTATTGGAAAGACCACATACTCAAATATTTAAGAAAATGAAGTATATATTTACCTATTTTATATGTATTTTTTCTTTCTCTCCAATGCAAGTATCCAGTGTACTCAATGCTAATGTGAAACCAACAGTGATTGTTTTTAATGATAAAAAACTATGAGACTTTAGCACCTAATTCAAAAGCACTTAAAAGAACTGAGTGACACAGTCAAACCCAAACACCCTCAATTTACATCTACTTATTTATGTGAGCAACGTTTCAGAGGTTCCGTCTGTAGCAATGAAAAGGAGACTGAAATGGATGCTGAGCTCTGCTTCATTCCAGCCGTTGAGTCCAGTAGGGTCCACAGATGTATGAGGCTGGACAATTAACTTTTTGAACTCACCCTGGAAAAGTAACCTCCTTGCGGAATCTCCCGACAGTCACATTTGAAGTACTCCCCTGGGGAAGCTGTGCACGGCCACCAGAACTAGTCCACCCTTGAAAGCACTTTGTCTAGAACAAGTTTGTGAACTTAATTGTCACAACTCATATAACGCAGCTCTGATGACCATTCCACAAAAAGAGTTCCAAAATTGTTTTGGATGGTGGAGTAGGTGCTGACATCAGTGGATAGCTTCCCTAGGGGAGGACCTCGAAAGGGACCATAGTGACCCTCCCTGAATGAGGGGAGGACCTCCTTCAGCAGTGAGGTGGGCAGAACATCTTCTAGGACAAGTTTGTGAACTTAACTGTCCAATCTTATATGATGCAAATGAAAAAATACATACAAGCCAGCTCCATCCATCTTATTAAGAGATGCATTTCCAATGAAAATTGACTTTAGATTTATTAATTACTTAAAATTTAAGAAAACTTATTTGTTTTTAGAATTGGGTTCCAAAATAATTGCAATGGTAACTCCATCTGGAAGAAATGTTTTATCTGCACTTGCAGATTCACAGTCACATAAAGTAAGACTACAAAATATTAATTTATAGCCAGAATATTGTTAGAAAAATATGATTGGGTTGCCAACAAAAGCTTTTTGTTTTTCTTTTTTTTTTTGAGGCACAGTCTCACTGTCACTCTTGGTAGAGTGCCATGGCATCACAGCTCACAGTAACCTCAAACTCTTGGGCTTAAGCAATTCTCTTGCCTCAGCCTCCTGTGTAGCTGGGGGACTACAGGAGCCCACCAAAATGCCTGGCTATTTTTTGGTTGCAGTTGTCACCATTGTTCAGCAGGCTTAGGTCAGGCTTGAACCTGCCACCCTCGGTGTACATGGCCAGCGCCCTACTCCCTGAGCTATGGGCGTCACCAAACAAAAGCTTTTAAACACGAATATATTACTGAAAAATCATATTCTGTGAGAATTAAAATGAACTTAAAGAGAAAAAAGCAGTGTAAATTTCTGGCTATTTAGAAAAAGCTTCTTTATAAGTATAAAGATTTCATCTGCATAGCTGTTTTTTGACCCTTTTAATTTTTAATTTCTACATGCTTCAATTTTTTTCTTTTGTCTTCTTTTTTCTTTTTTTTCCTCTCTCTCCCTCTCTCCCTCCCTCTCTCTCTTTCTTTCGACAATGTCTCACTCTGTTGTCCCAGGTAGAGTGTCATGGTGTCATAGCTCACAGCAGCCTCAGACTCCTGGGCTCAAGTGACCCTCATACCTCAGTTTCCCGAGTAGCTGGGACTGCAGGCACCAGCCATTACACCCGTCTAGTTTTTCTGTTTTTAGTAGAGAATGAGTCTCAATCTTGCTCAGGCTGGTCTTGAACTCGGGAGCTCAAGCAATCTACCGGCCTCAGCCTCTCAGAGTGCTGGGATCACAAGCATAAGCTACCATGCCTGGACTCAAATCATTCATTTTAAAATGGGGATAATCACAGCAACCACTCCCTTGGGTTGTTTTAGGGAATAGATAATTAATACATGTCATGTTGAGGAGTGATTAATACATACTGTGATGCAATTATCGAGCTTTACTCTATGTTTTGTAGAGTTATTTTATTGGTCACTCTTACATCGACATCTATGGATGCAATACAACTCATTAAAATTTAGTGCATACACATTATACCTCCTTTAGAACCACTAAGTAAGTCTTAATTATATTTCCATGCAAAAATAAGTTTAATTCTATAAAAGTAACGCTTTGTGCACTATTTTTCATTCCACTTGAGTACAAAGTTTCCTTTATTTTTTAAAATTTATACTTTTTGGCTATAATTAAAGGCATACTGTTTGCAAATATTGTGAAAGCCTTTGTATGACTATGAGTGACTTCGGGCTTGTTTATCTGTAATGAAAGAAATTATCAAATCACTGAGTGAAGGTGTAATATTCCTTTTTCTTTTAGAAAAAGTTGTTAGATTTTTTAATCTTGTTCTGAAAAGGGAAAATGATTAGTTACCGTACTCAGTGGGCACAGAAGTGAGGACAGGGTTTACGGGTCAAAGCTCAGGTCTGCGCCTTCTGCAGGTCCCAGGCCTACACCCTCTAAGCCTCACTCATTTTCTCATGGCCGGTCATCCTGAGGCCTCTGCTCTTGGGCAACGTCTCCACCTCCCCACTTTTTGTTTTCTTTTCAGTATTACAGGCTAAGCTGAGGGTTTAAAGACTGAATCAACAGCTTTTATGTAGGGGGGTAGGATGCCATGTCTGCCAATACACATTGTTGGCTTATGGGCAAGGAGGTCTCATCATTTACGTGGCTTTGCATGGCACAGATAGAATATCCATAGAGTGTAATGCTTGTTGCTTTGACCACTGATGGCCAGTGGAGCAAAGTCATCTGGAAATTTATGTTTTGTTATTGAAATTTTTAAAAGGAGAGTATTGCCTAGCAATTACTATATTATTCTGGAGTGATTCATGTCACTATATTCTGTTGACATAAAATACCAGCATGTACCTATCTGAGCATCTAAATTGAGTGGGTGAAGGAGGCAAGACATTTAGTAATGCTGTAAAATCAGGAAAGTAATTATTTGCTCAGGATCTTATAGCTGGGTTTTCATGGCCTTGAAAAACATTATTGAGTATTTATGTCCAGGCATTATTGCTAACAAGTGCTAATGGTCCGGGCCCTCCTTTTTACATTTTTAATTCCTAAATTATAAGAGGGAAGGTATGCTCCTTTATCCCACTAAAAATTAATGAAGTGTTAGTGAATGAATTTTTGCTTCAGATAATATGAACAGAGCCCGGATGATCTTTGATGTCTTTCTTTCCTAAAAGATTCTCAGATTCATCATCTCTTCCTTCTAAGCAAACCAGATGTACCTGTGGATAAATCTATTTCCATTGTAAAAATTGACACTAGGTTTGATTTATCCTATGGATTCTTTCTTTTTAATTCATGTCATTCCCTTTAAAACATGTTCAGGTACGGTTGCTACATTTCCTATTCTCAGCATGAGTTTTCAGAAGCTGAATATTTGGTGCAGCATTATAAACGTTTACTGGCTAACAAGACCTATCGTTCTAAATGTCCTCCCATTTTCGAAAGTCCTTTTACTTATCACCCTTTACACATTTGATATAAATTTAAAGATGAAATGTTTAATCTTTTATGTTTTCTTATATTTCTTAAAATTATTACATTTTTGATTTAATATTAAGTAAAATACTATTGTGTAAATGTTCTTAATTTAGGCTTTCTATTAACATCTAAAATATTATCAATCAATTAAAAGAGTATTAATTCTTTTTCCTTCAATTAGGTTTTTAATGAAGCCAAGTAATTAATGCACGCACACATCTAAGTTATAAAAGATCTGAGCAGTACACATAAAGTAAGATGAAGACCCTCTTCATTCTTTTCATCTTTTTTTAATCTACTCATTTTCCCAGATGTACTACTATTAATAGTTTCTTGTGTATCCTTTTGAACATTCCTCTGATATATAATGTATGGAACAGACTTGTATAAATCCTGTGTACACACAGATGAATGCTTAGATTTTTAAGCACTCCTAAAAAAATTTTTTTTGGGGTATAAAGTGAAGTCTAAATCAGAATTTTTGGCTCTTTTATGCTCAATATTAGTTGAAAATTGATAACTCATCCAAAATTTGGATAAGAAGTACTTTGTTTAATTCTTGACAACGTAATGGCAAGTAAGTTATTTTGGTATCATGAGCTTTTTTATATTTTAGAGTTTCTGAAACATCCTTCTTGACATTTCTTGGGCCTTATCGATCTGGACATTCGAGTTGGTTTTTACTGTTTAGAAACTGATGTTGTTTCCATTTATAAAAAGCATCAGAAAAGTCAGGGGCCATTAAGTAAAATGTATAAAACAGACCACACTCTGAAAAAAAGATAATATATTATTCATTGTTTAATATCTGTTGAAAGCATCCCATCAGCTCATGAATTTTGTTTCTTTTTCTGCATTCTTCTTTTCCAGAAAATTCAGACATAGTTATTGGGAATGCTGGTTTTACAATTTGTTAAAAAGATTTGATAAAAAAGAAGATCATTTCCTTAATGTCTTATACAAAGGTTTGTCCTTAAGGGCAGTTCTTTATTGGATACAAATATGCCACTGGAAACTTCCCTTGTGTTTGTCCTATTTAGGCGAAAAGAATAAGAAAACAGCAACAAGAATAAGAGTTTGATTCCCATTTTTAGCCCATAGCCAGTGGAATGAGAATGTTTCACTCAACCTATTTCTTTGACCTCATGTCATCTCCTATAATGAGGGCAGCTGACCAACTGATTTCTAAGTTATCTTTAGCGCTATCTTTAATATTAAGAAGTTAAAAAAAGTATGTATTTTCAGAAACTCTAAAATATAAAAGCTTATGATATCAAGATAACTTTATTCTCTATTAAGTTGTCAGAAATAAAATGAGATATTTCTTATCCAAACTTTGGAAGAGTTATCTATTTTCAACTAATATTGACCATATGGAATTTTCATGACCTTCTGAAATAGCACCAGGATGGAATGAAAAATGAATAATATATAACATAATACATAACATAATATAATAATAATATATTTGCCCCCTTTTATTGAGCAAGAATAACTCAAGACATCCTGAATAAGACAAAAGGATCTGCTGAGAGAAAGTAAACCTGGGCTTGGGCATGAGAATCTTGCTCACGAACTTTGACTCAAGTACTACCCAGCCCTTTCTCTTTGCCTCTGACTTCCCCCAAAGGCTTGTATGCACAAGTAATGCTTTAGGACATGACTACGATTTTTTTAAAAAAGTGTATAATTCCCCCAGGAAACAAATGCTTCATCTTTGGTCATTTAGATGTGCATATGAATGATATTTGAGCTTCTTGAATCTTCCAGTGTGGGAGGAAATGAACAGAACTGGAAAGCTTGGGCAGATGACAACACACTTTGTCTGTCTCTCACTTTTGCTATGAGTCAGTTCTACTAATCGGCCTGGTGCAGTGGCTCATGTCTGTAATCTCAACACTCTGGTAGGTAGAAGCATGTAGACTGCTTGAGCTCAGAAGTTTTAGACCAACCTGAGCAAGAGGGAGACCTCGTCTCTACTAAAAATAATAAAACTAGCTGGGCATGGTGACAAGCACCTGTAGTCCCATCCCAGCCACTTGGGAGGCTAAGGCAGGAGGATTGCTTGACCCCAAGAGTTTGAGGTTGCTGTGAGCTAGGCTGATGCCATGGCACTCTACCCAGGGTGACAGAGTATTAAAAAAAAATTCACTGAAAGAATGCATAGTTATATTAAAAATGTATTACATTAACAGAAGAAAGGGTATTGCTAGTGATAAAAAGGAAAGCCAGGTTAGAAAGAGTTATTTCATATGTCCACATATTATTATTTTTGTTTCCTGAATATAACATAAACCACGTTATGAGGTAAAAGTTTAATAAGATTTCAGTAATGAGAATTAGTGTTAGCAAAAAGGAAAAAGCTTGGTTTAATTACATATGTAAGAACATTTTAAAATGAATGTATTCTTTGCAAAACTTTCTTAGTTTTGACACAGGGTCTTGCCCTGTCCCCCAGGTTACAGTGCCGTGGCTGCATAGCTTCACACCAACCTAAAATTTCTGGGCTCAAGTGATCCTTTTGCCTCAGCCTCCCCGAGGAGCTGGGACTATGGGCACCTGCCACCATATCCACCTAATTTTTCTATTTTTTAGTCGAGACAGAGTAACCCAACCTTGCTGAGCCTGGTCTTGAACTCATGAGCTCAAAAGATCCTCTTGCCTCGGCCTTCAAGAGTGCTGTGTTGATAGGCGTGCTCCACTCATCCTAGAAGGTTATTATTTATTTATTTTTATGATTTCCCCAAACAGATACAATATTCTTCAAGTGTCACTCATAGAACAGGGACATTCTTTGGCATCAATGCTCATCACTCGGCATACTCAGGCATTCAGGAAACGGCGAATGGCCAGGTGTGTTGGCTCACACCTGTAATCCCAGGACTCTGGGAGGCCAAAGTGGGTAGGTTGCCTAAACTCAGGAATTTGAGGCTA
Organism: Otolemur garnettii; assembly: GCF_000181295.1. Lineage (NCBI taxonomy): Eukaryota > Metazoa > Chordata > Mammalia > Primates > Galagidae > Otolemur > Otolemur garnettii. The sequence continues at coordinate 623,641 of NW_003852675.1, forward strand.
GCCTGAGTAGGACTGAGACCCTGTCTCTACTAAAAATAAAAAAAACTAGCCCAGCTAGTGGTGGGTGCCTGTAGTCCCAGCTACTTGGGAGGCTGAGGCAGGAGGATTGCTTGAGCCAAGTAGTTTGGGGTTTCTGTGAGCTAGCCAAGGTGACAGAGTGAGACTGTCTCCAAAAAAAAAAAAAAAAAAAAAGACAAGTGAAGCCATTGCCAACATTTGCCTGAAACTATTATCTATGCGCTTTATGACTTGCTTCAGATACCTTTAAAAGCTGAGATCTTCTTTCCTTTTTTATATTTTATACTAAAGACTAAGATTATTGATGTCCAATTACTTCCAGCTGAGATTTTCTTTTTTCTTTTTCTTGCCATTTTAGAGATGAGTTTAATTACTTGCTGGATCATCAGGTGGAAATATGTGGTAAGATAGAAAAGAGGTTCATCAGGTTAGCAGAGGCAGGCATTCTGGACCAGGTTAGGCTCAGATATCCACCTGACTGGACAGTTTTTTAATGTTTAAAATAACTTTTTGCCATTAAAAACAATGTGCTAAACTTAGTTTCCAGAATTGTCCAAATTGTACTTTAAACACGATTTTTTTCACATCATGTTAAATGACCAGTTTTCTTTGGCAAATCTATCCCAAATATTAAATTTTCATTTTAGAACTTCATTTATATTTATGTATCACAGTGCCCTAAACTCATGTTCACCAGGATACCTTTCTTTGAAAATGTGTCAGTATCTTCTAATTAAGTTGTCATTCTCAAAGATATTCTGAAGAAACCAAATGAGTAAATACCTATCAATTCTTCTTCACTCCTGTTACAGGGTAGCAATTTATCCTCTACGCCATGGCAGTCCAGCCCTTGGGTGGGGCTTAGTTTCCTGTTCTCCTGAGAGAATGCTGAGGCCACTCATGAAGCAGGACCTGGCTACAGCTTCTCCACGTCTTTATTAACAGTTGTAACCGAGACAGGTCACTCCTTGATCTATACATTTTGACTAGTTGTAGCCTCCGGAGTAAGTCTTCTTCCTCCCCAACCTGCTTCACCAATTCTGCGTTTTCTTCATTTAATCCTTGTTTAGGTAGATTCTTACTCACAAACGGAGTCTGGAGAGCACTGCACCACCCACTATCGGAGTGATTTAGATTCACGTGCACTGACATTCTCAAAGGTACTTTTCAAATAGGTACTTTCTTCAAATTCACTGTCTATGTGTTTGAAACTTTATTGAAATTCCGAACGCTTTTCTTCTGTGGAAGATGCCGGTTTCTCTGAACATGTCTGGCCATTTTCTTCATCCTCTACTTTAGGACGTTTCACCACAGTATAATAGGAATTAAATGAAGATCTCGTTTTCCTTAATTTTTCTCTAACTGTCGCACTCATGGGCTGAGTCTGAGGGACTTTCCATCTTGAAAATGAAATCTCCATTTACCTCAGCCCGCCAGAGACCCCAGGCGTGAAGAGTAGCTGAGTTGCCCCAGTGACAGAAAAGGCCCCCCCAGAGGACCCCCAGCGAAGTCCAGCTCTCACCACGTCCCCTGGCCCTGCAGCAGCTACCTCCCTCTGCCATGCCCAGTGCTGCCCTATTCTCTCTCTAACACGATATTGCTGTGAGGACACAAATTAATATTTGTAATGTATCCATTCTAGTACCAGAGACATGCTAGGATTTAAATAAATACTATGCAGCCATAAAGAAAGATGGAGACTTTACGTCCTTCATGTTCACATGGATGGAGCTGGAAAATGTTCTTCTTAGCAAAGTATCACAGGAATGGAAGAAAAAGTATCCAATGTACACACCCCTATTATGAAATTAATTTAAACCTTTTTATATGAAAGCTATAACCTAATAACAACCTAAGGATATGGGGAGGAGGAGGGAGGGGGGAGAGGGTGGAAGGAGAGGGATTCGAGGGTTCACTTCTGTGGTTCATCTTGCAAGGGTACAAGTGAATCTTTCTATGAGTAGAATTTGAATGTTTTGACATAATAACTAAGAAAGCTACATGAAGGCTATGTTAACCTGTTTGAAAAAAAAAATAATAATAGCTAAGATCACTTAGGGTTTGAAAGAAAAGCAGTAAGACTTGAAAAACATTCTCACGCGAAGTCCAGTGGATCAGGGAGAACTGCATTTCACGGTGCAAAGGGAGTTGAAACTGCGCACGCTCCCCACACATGCCCACAGGTCTCCTGTCCCTCTGTTGTGCAGAAGCTCAGATAGTAAAACCTAAACTGTAGGACCTCAGTGTATGCGGCATGAAAAGCCCAGAAACCTCTTTCTCTTCTGACCAGCACCACTCCGGGAAGCCAGTGCCCTGCCCCTTACCCTGCCTGGCCTGTGTGATCCGATTCCACCTCCTCCCTCTACTGAGGTCTGGGCCTCTGGATGTTTCCTGACCCTTCCGTCTCTAACTCAGAGCTCTTGATCAGCATTCAAGAGCAGAATCCTAAACTCTCTTTTGAGGGGAAAAATCCTTTTTCTATCCTGTAGACTCACTATCAACAGTTGTGTTTTCCTTGCCGAGGAGCTTACTGGAACAGCCTGATGGTCCATGTAGGACACTTCTGTGCGTCGCTTCTCTCTCCTGCTAACAGGACCTCATCATGCCACCTACACGCCTCCACCGGTGCCTCCCACTGCTAAGACATGTCGACCATTTAGACATGTAGACATCTCGACCATTTCTTCCCAGAAGCGTTTTCTTTTCTCGGCTTCCATGACACCTGCACATCCCATCTTCCCGGCACTGTGGCTCTTTCTCTAAGGTCCTCCATCGGTTGCTTTTTCTTTACCTGATTTGTAAACACCAGAGACCTTTAGGGCTTAATCCTGGGACTCGTTCACACATTATGCTCTCTCGGGAAGATACTACTAATTCTGTATCAACATGTAAAGATGCTTTCAGGGATCACGCAGGATGTCTGCCCGATGACTGAAAGTTTGGAAGTGAACTCCACTCTGTCCTCCCCTACCTTAGTCATTGCGATTTCCTGCTTCTATTGGAACTATAGTTTTTACATTGATAGAAACAGACTTGCTTTTAGAAGAGCATGGTTGGAATACACAATTGCACCTAAAGGTTTCAACCATTGCCTTGAATTTATGCATTTGATTTCTGCGAACCCAAGCGTGGAGTATCCTATTCATTTGTGCTGCATTTTGCCCAAGTACTTGGAGTTCAGCATTCCACTGCATGGAGATTATTTTAAATCCTGAGTCTGTCATTCAGCATAGCCCCGTCTCTCTGTGCTGAGGTGAAGCATACATTTGAAAAGCATGACTTTTGTTTTATTGGAACGAAGAAGAAAGACCAAAATGGGGGGAGGCAAGAGACAGCACACAGCAGTTCACTAAAGGCCTCATGTTAACTGACACTGGGGCACTCAACCCTTTCCAGAGAAAGTCATTTGGAACGAGAACTGAAAACAGATTTTATTATGTTGCCATGACTACCTGTTAGAGCTACAAATAATAAACATTTATTGGGTAGTTCTTAATGTTATGTGCCGGATATCTTTCTAAGTACTTTTATACATATGAATCCACTTAATACTCCGAGCACAGCTATCAACAGGTATTATAATCAATATTCCATCCTTTTTACAGATAAAGGGCCTAACGTGTAGCAATGTTAGGTCACTTAACAAGGACCACAGGGCTCATCATTGGCAGAGCTGGAGCTGGGATTGGAGTCTAGCAGTTTGACTCAGACCTTGTATTTTTAACAAATAAGTCCCGTAGCATAGTTACTGTAGAAAATTCAGAAGGACAAAAAAACAATCCTAAAATTAGTCTTTGGGAATGAGTTGCCTTGTTTATTTGATAGGGGCCATTTAATTAAATCTTCAGGTAATTCAAACTAAAAAAAAATTGTCATAAAACCATTTTCAGAACAATTCAGCGTATCAGGTAGTGTCAACAGAAGACATATTTCCAAAGGTCAGCAGCTAATTTCTGCACCTATGCACATTTTCAGAAGGAAACTACTTTTTGAAGGAATTATTTCAAAGCTTTAAAAAAATTATAATGCTTTTCTCTTAAATGTAGTTAACATTTCTTTCTGTTTTCTCTGGCAGATTATTTACCTTGGATCTCTACGGATGTGTCTTAAATTCTGCTGTGTACCTGCCCAGGTGTTCCATTGTGATGGCCTCACTCTCTGGGGCACAAGAGTCATCGGCTGTAGGGCGTGTGCTTGCGGCACTTGTCTAAGGGCTGTAGATCATTCCAGTCATACTATTCCCTGCGCAGTGGTTCAGGGATTGTGTTTTATCATCTAGCCACTTTCTGTTGATGCTACTTGATACACTGTTGAACTGTTCTGGAAATGACATTAACTCTTTCAGAAGACTAGATATGGGGTAATGTTCCAAAGTTGGAATTTCCTTGAACCCTGAAAAAGAGAATTCTACTTCCAGATGTGCCCTATTTCTCAGAAATATGTTTTCATCCCCAGAGAAGTGACTAAATGAATGTTAACTGATGATGATGAAGGGATCGGAGCTCTAAACTTGTCTGTTAGTTTGTAACTAGTATAAATGTCCTTTGCAATTCTGACCCTACTTAAATTTGTCTTAAATATTTGACTGACTCTGAATAAATGAAAATTGTGTATTTTTATTAATTTTAACAATTTAATTTTTATTATTTCTTTATCTCTCTTGGTTTTGAATATTGATTAGCATTCATAATACTAGTAGAATAAGTTTTAATGTCAGAGTAGATTTGCTCACACATAATTTTGTTACATATAGCTGCAAAACAAAACAAAACAAAAACCCAACTCTTATCTTTTCTAAGTAAAACCTGGAATCCCTTTTAATATAGATAGAGAAAAAGAAAAAAAATGAAAACTACTGCTAATGCACCACCATTTGGACATAAATACTACTATCATGTTAGTGTATATCCTTCAGTGATATTTTTTGTCAATGATAAATTGATTCTTTTTGAATTTTACAAAATACAGGGTTATTTAGTTTTTGGTAACAGTAGTTATATTAATGGATTAAGAATTTCCTTGTGCCTCACTCTATAGTAACACGCAACCTGATTTTTAATATAACTGTTGTTTCATTGGTGGGCCATCAGAATCTTTTGCAAAAGTTTAGAGTAACTTTAACTTTTGACCACAGTATACAAATAGTGCTTGGACTGAGTTTAAAATTTCTGGTACACACATGCATGCGGGTGCACACACACACACACACACACACACACACGTAGACATACATCTAAGGCCTAACAGGCTTAACAGGAGGCGGATGGGGAGGATAACTGAATTCCTGACAGTACATTTATGAAGACCAGGCTTGTCACTCTGGATTTGCAGTAATCCTCCAATCACAAGCTTAAAAGCAAACAGGAGACAAATCTAAGTAGGAAGGGTTAGTACTTTCTCTTTAGTAAGATGATACAAAACACTTTCAAAATGATGATTTAGACTCTAGACAGTGTCTTTTTCAATATTCTTTTACTTCACAGCCATTGTTGACAATATTAAAATAGTAATTAACATGTATCAGCCATTTTCTATATGCCAGGTACAATTCTAAATGCGCTACGCAGATTATCTCATACTCTGAGTGCTAATTTGAATTAAAGCATCCAGCTCATGTTTTAAATGAACTAGACCAGAGGTTCTCAACCTGTGGGTCGCAACTCCTCTGGGGGTCGAATGACCTTTTCACATGGGTCGCCTAAATACATCCTGCATATCAGATATTTACATTACAATTCATAACAGTAGCAAGATAACAGTTACAAAGTAGCAATGAAAATAATTTTGTGGTTGGGAGTCACCATGACACGAGGAACTGTATTTAAGAGGGTCACGGCACTAGGAAGGTTGAGAACCACTGAACTAGACCATGATAATAAAATGCAGCTGGTCTGGCTTTCCAGGACTTAACAAAACGTAAGTTCCAGAAATGCTGCTTCCCCAGAATGTTGGTTCTGCCCGTAGGACAGCAGTACAGCCACTTGGACATGCCCCCAGAGGCTGCGGTTTTGATCCTGTGTCCAGGTTCCCCAACTCTGGACGGATGAGACTGGCAGCATTTTATTGATGACATGTATACCAGCCTGAGGGAGGCAGGAAACCCCTGCATGGTCCCACAAGGGCACACCCACCAGCAGTAAGCACAGCCAGGGCTGCAGAAGGCTTCAGAGCTCCTTGAGTGTGTGGTGACACCTACTTCCTACAGCAGGATGTGACTGGCTTGCTGGAATAACTGTGGTGGGGCTGGCAGGGAGAGGGGATGTGTGGGAACCAGGGCTGGCCGACCAGAGGACCCTACCTGTGGAAACATGGCATGCAGGAGCCTCACAATCAGGCCATCGGAGGCCTTCCTGTGTTTGCCGGATGTTGAAGCAGCACGTAATTGGGGGCCTTCATTTGAGGCCTTACCCCACATTTCTGTATGCGTTTCCTACTTCATCTCAGATTTATTCAGCTCAGTTGATGGCTCCCTTTCTCATGTCTTCTGGGACTACTGGTTTTCTCTGAGCCTGCTGGCTATATCTTCTAAGCATCCTTTCCTGGGGTTAGAGGTCTCTGAGTTCCAAAAATGGTTTATTAAAACCTTCTGTGCTTATTAACTTTTCTTTTTTTTTTCCTCAGTATTAATATTTTTCTTTTCTTATTAACTTTTCTTAGGTAATCTCACTAAGCTGATGCCTCCAGCGTCTATATTTTGATGTTGCCTCAGATTCTATTCCCAGCCCTGGTGTCACTCCTGATCCTCATATTTGTGATTCCAACCCCCTAACTTGGGCCTCCCTGGGGGGTCTCAGAGGCAGGTGATGTTTTAGGTGGGTAACTGGATTTTGATATTTGCTTTCCTGGGTTTCCTTTCTTAAGTCTTCTCCATTTCAGAAAATACCACTGTCTTGCAGCAGATCAAAATACAGGATTTGTCTTTCAATTTTCACTTTCCTCCACCCACTGTTCAATCCATTAGCACATCTCGTCCATTTTAATCTCACCATATAACCCAAATCTGTGTATTTCTTTGCATCTGTGCCACCACCACCTTAGTTGAAAACCATAGAACCCTCTCCCTTGCCCGTCAGGCCTCCCATTCTCCACTCTTCCTCAATGGATTCCATTTTTGCTAGGATTTTCTTTTTGGAAGATAAAATGAATCATATCACCTATTTCTTAAAACCTTTTCACAGCTTTTCCTAGCTCATAGAATAACGAGTCCAAATTGTCCAGAAAGGCAGTCACGTAATTCTGCTGTCACTTGGGAGCTGCGGCCTTTCCCTGCTGTCTGCTCAGGTGATACTGAGCGTCTTGTGTTCCTGACAACAGCACACTTATTTCTCCCATGAGGTCTTTTCACTAGAGACAGTTGGTGCTTGGGGTGTTCATCTCATCCTCATGTCCCTGAGGTCTTCTTGATCTGACTGCAATTTAATTCATACTCAGCCTCCGGTAATTCACCTGGCTGTCTAACAGCCACCCAGGAAATTTAAGCCATCATCCCATTTTAATTATCCAAATAGCTCTTTCCACTGCTTGATATTATCCTTGCACGATTAATCTATTTGTGCTGTTTCATCAGTTTTTAAGTTGGTTCTTAACCATATTTTAAAATATTTGTACATTTCAACATCAAAAATATCTTATAATCACTGTGGGTAGTAGTTTAATTGGGACTTTATTTTTCTTCAGCAAAGTGTAATAGTAAACAATGGGAAACAATTAAAATTGATGCATCCTTGATTCAATGATTACAGAATTTATCCAATGACTTATTTATTTTATGACCATCAAGTGGACTGTGGATTTCACATGAGCAGGGTTGTGTCTGGCTGGCTGTAACATCAGAGCTTACAGCAAAGCTTACATGGAAGTTTTTTGTGGAATATATAAGAGAAAATAACAGCAAGTTAATGTTTACCAGAAAAATATCAACGCAGTCTAAATTCAGTAATTAGAAACAAAGGCCTAAGTCTATAAAAATATTTAACAATAATGTGTAAGTCCTAGACAATGCAATTTTTTAAAGAAAGTTTAAATATTAGAAAGGAAGAAATGAACTGACATTATTTACAGAAAATATGTTTGACTTTCTAGAAAAGAGAAAAAATAGCATGAGTATTAGGCCTAAAAAGAGGGTTGAGAAGCATGTCAATTCCATGAAAAATATACTCAACTCAGAAATTTAAAGTCTAGTAAACAACTGTGGGAAAAGTAAGTGGTTACAGCATTTCATTGTATAACATCAAGGCATATAGAAATTCTAAGACGTTAACTGAGCACAAAAGTATAGGGTATATGAGGGAAACCACAACACTACTTTAAGAGAATCATGATTTCACTAAATTCAGCAAAAGAAAATTCGGCACGGCCAGTTAGATTTTTTTCACTAAATTATTCAATAAGCTGGAACTGAATACATAAGCTAAACCTGTTTAGATATACAGGGGCTGTCAAAAAATGTATACACATTTTAAGAAAGGAAAACATTGTATTAAAGTTATAATGCTCTAGTCACATTTGACTTCTGCGATTGCACGATATATAAGATCTAGTGTACGTGATGATAAGTGCAATTGGGACACATTGAGTGTTACAGTAAGTTGCAGGCCAAGGTTTTCAGTTAAGATTTTCCTGACTGTTTCTCTCCATATTTCCTTGATCTGCTATCCTCACAGTCAGCCAATAATTTTAATGCACAGTTCAATGAATTTTTGCAATGTTTTTGTCAGTTCTACTCTACAAGCTGTTCTGGCAGGAGGAAAAGTATTCCATTATCATCCAGATGAATCTCACGCCCTGGGCTGGGGCCCTCCGTCGGAAGTATCTATAGTTCTTCTCCTTCCCTGCTTCCTTCCCTAGCTGCAGCCGTCCCCAAAAGATTCCTGCTTTGACCTCTGTTGACTATGGTTATGATTTTTGTTTTTGTTTTTTAATCTGTCTGTTTGTTTATTTTTTTTTCACTTAGATGTGGGAAAAAGGCTAGAGAAGTGGGATGTGATTTTCTTCTCCCAGCTGGGATAAAATTTCAGAATTGTACTTTGGCAGAGTCTTTTTACCTGCAAAATAGGCTTTTTCCTCTGGAGAAGGTTCTGATGCGTTTCACAGCTGTTACTGTCTGTTTCCCTGAACAGGTCTATGAGATTGCTCCTGAATCCTTACGGAGAGAATTCCCAGAGGAATTCCTCACCTGGGAGGTGAGGGGAAGCCTGAGACTGTAGCCCAGAAACTTCCTATTTCTCTTTTAATTCATACTCAGCCTCTGGTAAGTCACCAAAATGTCCTTTTCTCCCTGGCTCCTGCTCTAGGCAAGCAGGTCAGGCATGCTGAATCTCTCTGTTGTTACAACTCTCTGGATGCTTCTACCCCCAGATTTGGAGCTGGAAATTTTTCTTGCACATTTGGACCCTTGCTGATGCTCAGAAAGTCACTGATTTTCAATTTTCCCAGCTTTTTCTTCTTGTAAGCACAGGACCATAGACCTACAAGCTCTTTCTGTACTGGGGCTAAACTTGTAGATGTTAATTTTCAAAATTTAAATTAATGGGAGAAGTGGCTTACTAAATTTATGCTTTTAAGGTATTTTTTGAGTTAAAAAACTTATATCCCTTCTTCACCTAAAATATTCAATTAATTACAAATACTAATAAGTTCAATGTACAAAATAAAGTCATTAAATATTGGAAATAAATTTAACACAAAGAAAACATCTAAAAATGATGTTATATTTGGGGCAGACCTTTCCAAATGTGTCACTACATCCTGACACAGGTTGAAGTCACACATGGTCAGGCTCATGGATCTAACTACCTACATACGTAAATACTCTCCCGCTGCACCTCAAACGAGATGAACAAACAAGAAAGCTACCCCCACCACAAACATAGTGGAAACACAGAGGAAAAATTTAAACCAATTGCAGTGGAAATTTTACTGTCCTTAAGTGATAAAGGAAAACATTGCACAGATATGTAAGAAAGAAGCACTCACCTGTGCAGAAGCAGACTACGGATAAAAGGAAAAGACTATTGTATATCTGATTATCACTTGAACAGTTGTTTAAAGAGACATGAAGATGATGTCACTTTTCAGCTTTAAGGCTGGTGGTCATGAAGATGTTACCGACAAGAGCATCCAGGGAGGGGTAGTTCACTTCTACATTCTAAGAGTTTGTGCCTGATTACTTGTCAACATGAATCAAAACTCACAGAGGTTGCAACTCTTTTAGATTAACAATTCCCTTGCCAGCATCTGCAGCTTTGGGACTTGGTGGTGTTGAGCTATTCTCATTGGGGTTAGGCGATATCTCAGGGTGGTTTTGATTTGCATTTCTCTTGTGATTAGAAACTGTAAGCATTCATGTGTTTCTTGGCCATTCATTTGCCTTCTTCAGAGAAGTTTCTGTTCAAGTCTCTTGCCCACATATAAATAGGATTATTTGCTCTTGTTGATGAAATTGAGTTCTCTGTAGATCTAATTATCAGCCCTTTATCAGATTCATAGTATGAAAACATCTCCCATTCTGAAGGTTGTCTGTTTGCTTTAGTTGTACCCTTGGCTATGCAAATCTTTTTAGCTTGATCATGTCCCATTTATTTATTTTTCATGTTGTTGCAATTGTCAATATGTCTTCTTCATAAATTCTTAGAGCTTATAACAAAGATATTTGCACCAGAATTTTTATTGCAGCCCAATTCATAATTGCTAAGTCATGGAAAAAGCCCAAGTGCCCATCAACTCATGAATGGATTAATAAATTGTGGTATATGTACACCATGGAATATTATGCAGCCTTAAAAATATGGAGACTTTACCTATTTTATGTTTACATGGATGGAGCTGAAACACATTCTTCTTAGTAAAGTGTCACAGGAATGGAAAAGCAAGTATCCAATGTACTAACACTAATAGGAAACCAATAGATAAACAACTATATGTCCACGTGAGGTGTATATCCAAGGATGTAGGGGGAGAAGGAGGAGGGGAGAGGGGGTTTGCCGAGCTCTCGGCTAATGTGCACAATGTGAGGCTGCACAGCCACCCTCTGGGTGCCGGGCTCAACTACAACTTGAACTTTACCTTAGAAATGCACGCAGGGTAACCTAGTCATTTGTACCCTCATATTAATCTGAAATTAAAAAATAATTAAAAATTTAAAAAAATCAAATCTAAAGTAAAAAAAAAATGCTCCTAGAATTTTTTAGAATAATCTGAAAAATAAGCTAAAATCTTCATTACCACATAGTTTTTAAATATCTAAACAGAAGAAACTATCTTAATATCTTTCAAAGGAAGAACAGCTTGATAACTTGAGGCGTAGAGATGAAAAGGATAATAAGCAATCATCAGAAAGGATGGTGTAGGGCTTCAAGATTTGACTTGAAAAATGTTTTGACATTTTGTGAAAGTAAGAAAAAATATTGATACTTCTAGGAGATACTAAATGAAAATGGAAACTGTGATTACTTCTAATTATTAAAATTATGTGTCATTTAAATTTAGTTATTTGTATTTTTTATAATTAACATTGGATATCTTTTGTGGTGTTGTATTCCTGGCCAAGAAATCTGTCTGATTGAAAGGCCTTGGATGTGATGGAAAGATGTCCCAAGTGATTTTGACTCATTGCCAGCACTCATCTAAAGAGAGAAGGACAAACAATTTCAGGTGAGTCAAGTAGAATGTTTCTCTTTTGTTAATTTTCCTTTAGAAATTCTGGAGTTTGTAGAAGCAAGTAGGGAAGTAATTCTGGAAACAGTAGAGCTGTAAGATCACTTAGAGGAAAGCCGTTAGAATGAGCCAGGTGCAGTCAGATGGAGGAGTCATAGAAGCCCTATAAAAATCATGGTGCTGTAACTCAGAGAGTAAAAAAGAAAGTCATGCCACACCAGACGGAGGGAAAACAAGAGGAAGAGGAGGAAAGGGAGCTGTTTCTCATCCGACTCTGCATTTCTCAGAAATCTCAGCTATACATGTATTTTCTGTATTTGAGTCTAACACTATTTTAGTTAATAAATTCTCTTTATTCTGGCCTGGGTTTGTCTGGATTTCTACATTCTGCAAATAAATGATTACAAGACAATTGTCAAAAAGAAAAAAAATTAAAAATGCACTTTTTTTAATCTAGAAATTCCATATAGGGGAATTTGTTATGAGAGAAGAATTAAATGCTTGTCAAAAATGTATCTATCAATGCAATCAGAGTGCTGTTTGTCAAAACATATTGTGAAAATATGTTCACTACCCGTCTTTAGTGGCATTTATGAGACAGTATAAGAATATGGCTCCATTTTGGTAAAAAAATATTAAGGCATATACATTCACGGGAACAAGAGACACTCATCAACTAAGAATATTTATTAATCGTGTCATTAAGGTTTACAATTTATTTTGTTTTCCTTTTCCTCTGTTTATTATAATTTTATTCAATAAGCTTGTGCTATTATCACTTTTGGTAACAAGAGCAAGAAAATATGTCTCTTTTTAAAAAGATAAAAACATGTTTTCCCTGATTCAATGGAGCAGTCATCTGTGGATTCTCCCCCACCTTCCTCTTGGCCAGATCTGCCCTTTCTTCTCAGGAAAATGGTGAAATGTTATATAGGACCACACATTTCTTCACTACCACATTCCGTTTAATCAGGATCTGTGGAGAAAAGACCACCATGAATTTTTACCTCTTTTTCTCCTTCAAGGAGATATACTCAACATTTCTGAAGAAACGACCTGAACTGTCGGCTAGTAGCCGAGTGTGAAACTGAGCCCTGTCTACTGTTGATTTCCTAAGTCTAGTATAGTGGCTGGAAGGCAGCCAGAGAGCATGAGATTTGATTTGCATTTATAATAATGTATATATAGTTCTATATTAAAATAATATAGTTGTGAATGTCTGTCATTTTCACCCCCAGATTCTGCTCTTGTCCTGTGTAAATGAACTTGAAGTTAGGTTGCTGTAGTTCACCATGTTCAAAGTGAAGTGGACATTAGGAGGCATTTAGGCATTTTTGGAATATAGAAGCGAGCACTGATTCTCTTTTATACTGTGAACAATGCAATTCACTTTCAAAGGTAGAGATTTTACCTGAGAATTTCCATAAGGTGCTGTGTTGATTGGAGTGGGTGAAATTACAGACAAGACTCACCTTTGATGACTTAATCAGGATAAAAGGTACAAAGAAGTGTTACTAGGGATGAAAATGCAGATTAAGACCTTGCAGTTATTTGAGAAAAAAGCAGAGGTCAAGAGGGAGCAGGCAGTAGGGAAGCTGTAATATCAATGACACCGTCATTAGTACGTTTGGAGTAGAAATTAAATATCTCATGTAAGGTTATGAGTAAGAGACTTTTGATTAGAAACAATATGATTCTTTGTAAATTATACTCTGTACTGGGTCTTAGTTCACATCTGTTACTTTTTTCATTGTAAAATTTCCCAAACATCTATTTCTTAAGCTGCCATAGCTTTTATTGTTATGTTAATTTTATTTAACATTTAACAGTTTTATTTGACATTAAATTGATTTTACTTTAAATCTTCCATAAGGACTTCTAATAAAAATATTGCATAATTACTGTTTGAAACGAAAGAACAGGACTACCCAGGGTGTGGTGAATCATGCCTATAATCCCAGCACTCAGGGAGGCTAAGGCAGGAGGATCCCTTGAGGTCAGGAGTTCGAGACAGTCTGAGCATGAGTGAGACCCCATCTCTATAAAAAATAAAAAATCCAGTCAGATATTGTGGTGGATGGGTTATGGGTATAACTGTGGTGGGGACCTCTAGACCCAGCTATTGGAGAGGTTGAAGAGGAGTCCAGTAGTTTGAGATTGTTGTGAGCTATGATGACACCATAGCACTCTACCTAGGGCACAAAGTGAGACTGTTTAAAAAAAAAGAAAAGAAAAGAAAAGAAAGAAAGAAAGAAAGAAAGAAAGAAAGAAAGAAAGAAAGAAAGAAAGAAAAGAACAAAACAAAAGGTATGTAACAAAAATGTGAGGACTCCTGCCACCCTCACTATTTCTGAAACTTTGAGCTTGGTATTTACCCTTCCATCCCATTTTCACACAAACTCATGAAGAATGAATAAACACAGAGAAGGTTGCTATTTAAATAACTCTGGTGCAAAGAACCATCTGATAATTGTTCCATAAATGGTCCCTATTTGGGAGACTTCCTTTTCTAACATTTTTATAAGTTTAAATGTTAAACATTTAAAACCTATACAATTAAAGAGAATTAATACAATGGGTACCCACCAAATTATACCCATATATGTTAATATTTTGCCTCTTTTCATTTATTTTTTTTCCTTTTTTTAATTTAAATGATAGCTGTATACATTAATGCAAACATGGGGTACAGTGTAGTGTTTTCATATACATTTTGAAATACTTTCATCAAGATGGTTGACATAAATTTCATGTCATTTGCATAGTCATTGTGTCAAAACATTTACATTCTAGTTCTAGAAAAGTTCACGTGTACCCTTGTTAGACAGAAATATAGGTGATCTTTCCGGTCACCCTCCCACCACCCAGCCACCCTTGTCCCCTCCCCTTCCCCACCCCCTCCCCATATTCTTGGGCTAGAATTAAGTTGTTTCTTTCATTTGAGAAGTATATATTAGTTTCATAGAAGGGCTGTGTACATTGGATACTTTTTCTTCCATTCCTGTGATACTTTGCTAAGAAGAACATTTTCCAGTTCCATCCGTGTAAACATGAAGGAGGTAAAGTCTTCGTTTTTCTTTAGGGCTGTATCAGAATGTTTATTGCAGCCCAATTCATAATTGCCAGGTCATGGAAGAAGCCCAAGTGCCCATCAATCCACGGATGGATCAATAAACTGTGGTATATGTACACCATGGAATACTATGCAGCCTCTTTTCATTTACATTAAGAACATCGAATCCCCCCTCCATCCCATCCCCATTCTTCTCTGACACAACCATTTTCACACATTTTTGTGTATAGCCTTCCTCTATAATTTATATAGTTTTATGTTTATAAGTAAGTTTCATAAAGAACAACATACTATGGTTACTATTCTTAGACTTCCTTTTCACTTTAATGCCGTATCATTAAAAGTGGAGCTAGCATGGGATCCTTGCTTTTGAATGAATTTTAATGTTAGTGGACTGTCAGGTTCTTGACCACATTTTCCTGCTTCAGAGATGCTGTGAACATCACTGCACCTGTCTACTGGTACATAGCCAAAAGTTTTACTTCTACGGAACCCTGTGACCCAATGTGTAGCCACAGTTAGGCAGGGACAGCACGGCATGGAAGCACCTTAGAGTCTCTGGGTGGGTGCAGCGGCTCACACCTGTCACCCCAGTACTCTGCGAGGCCATGGAGGGAGGATCTCTTGAGCTCTTGAGGCGTTCAAGACCAGCCTGAGGAAGAGCCAGACCCCATATCTACTAAAAATAGAAAAACTAGCAAGGCATGGTGGTGGCATCTGTAGTCAGCCACTTGGGAGGCTGAGGCGGGAGGATCATTGAGCCCAGGAGTTTAAAGTTGCTGTGAGCTCTGGTGATGCCACAGCACTCTACCCAGGGTGACAGAATGAGACTCTATCTTGGAAAAAAAAATAAAGATAAAAGAAATGAAAAGTCTCAGACCTCAGCACCCTCTTGAATCATAATCTGCATCTTTACAAGATTCCCACAATGTGTGTGCACAATACAGTTTGGAAAGTGCGGCTTTGGAAGGTATACCAGAAAGCGAAATCACTCGGTCATGGAAATAAATGCTTTCACCTTCAGTGCATCTTGTCAGATGTCTTTCCTAAGGAGGCTGCTGTCATGCAAGGCCTGACAATGACATTCAGGAGCTCACCCTAGAAAAAGAGCTGCCTACGTGCTGGCTGAGTATCGCTATAGTTGCCTTCAAGGTACTCCCACTGGGAAGCTTGGGAGCTTAAATTTTCTGACACTTGTTTTAAGCCACAGGGTGTGGTCCAGCTTGGTAAATATTCCTCATGAACTTGGAAGCAATGTGTATTCTGCAGCTGTGAGGTAGAGTTTCTGTTTTGGATTGTGTCTACTGCTGTATTTTGTACTTCACTAGTCTTTTGTGGGGTTTATTATTTTTTAAATTTCAGATTAATAGAAGGGCACAAATAATTAGGTTATGTTGTTTGCATTTATTAGGTAAAGTTCAAGTTGTAGTTAAGTCCTTCGTCCACAGGGTTCGTCCATGATGTTTAATCTGCTATTAATCCCATTCAGTGCATTTCATCTCAGACTTTACAGGTTGCTTTTCTAGAAGCTCTATTTGCATTTTTAAATATCTCCATGTCTCTAGTGAACACATTAAGTTTTCCCATTAGCTTTTTTTGAATATATGGTTCACAGGTTTTTAAAATAGTTCTTTGAGATATAATTCACATACCAGGCAATGCAATCAATGGTTTTTCACATATTCACCCAGCACTACAGTCATTTCGGACATTTTTATCACCTACAGAGGAACTCTTGTATCCTTGAGATACCATCTCAGTATTCTTTTTAAATTTCAGATTGAGATGAGGGTACAAATGTTCACTATTCTCTTAACAGCCTTTGCTCAGCCCTCCGTAATGCTAGTCTACTTTCTCTTTGTATGAATTTCCACGTTCTGTTCTTTCATATGAATAGAATCACTCACGCACTTGTCCGCACATACAGGGTGTCCATAAAATTCATGTGCAATTTTAAACTTTGTGGACACCTCATATATGTACACTCTTTTGTTACTGTCTTTTCACTTAGCATAATAGTTTCAAGGTTTATCCATTTTGTAGCATGCATCAAAATTCCATCCTTTATGGCTGAATACTATTCTATTATAAAGATGTATCATGTTTTATTGATATGTTCTTTGATTAATAACAGTTGGGTAATGTCCATATTTGGGCTATTCTGAATAATACTGCTGTGAGTATTTGTGTGCAAGTTATTTCAGGGACATATGTTTCATTTCATCTGGGTATATAGAGATGATCTCTAACTTGTGGTGGTTCAGCTCAGGATTTTGCAACTTTATTGTTTTTTTTTTTCTTGCTCTGTCACCCAGAAAGAGTGCCATGGTGTCAGCAACCTTACACTCCTGGACTCAAGCAATCCTCCTATTTCATCCTCCCAAAAGCTGGGACTACAGATTCTTGCCACAGTGCTTGGCTAGTTTTTATATTTTAAATAGAGATGGAGTCTGGCTCTTGCTTAGGCTGGTCTCCAACTCCTGAGCTAAAAGGATCCACCTGCCACAGGCTTCCACAGTGCTGGGATTACAGGTATGAGCCACCATGTCTGACCTTAGTTTTTTCAACTTTAGGATGGGTTTACTGGAATATCACCCCATTCTAAACTGAAGAGATCCTTATGATTTACCAAGAAGGGAAGCTTCCGCTGCATGCGCTGCTTTCACACCATCACCACAGTCTGCTGTGCTGTCTATATGTAATGCGGTTTTGGTTTATTGGGATATAGCCTATCAAATGTTGAGGAGTATGTGTATCTAGGAGGGGAATTTCTGTGTCTTTGCGTAACTGTTTAGCTGTTTGAGGAATCCCCAGACTAGTTTCTGCAGTGAATGCACTGTATTCCATTTCCACCAGCTGTATATGAGGGTTCCTATTTTTCTATATTCTTGCCATTTTGAATTGTTACCTGACTTTTCAATTCTAGCCCTCCTAAAGGGTGTGAAACAGTTTCTAATTTTGGTTTTGATCTGTATTTTCCTGATAACTAGTGAGGTTGAGCAAACAATTTGGTGTGTTTACTGACTATTTTTGCATCTTTCTTGGAGAAATGTCTATTTAGATTCTCTGTCTGTTTAAAAAGTTATGTTGCTTTTTATTTTGAGTTGTAACTAATCTTTATATATTCTAAGTATAAACCCTTCTCATAAATATGATTTAGCATTTTTCAATCTTTTTATGGCATGGCACACTTGAACCTGTAGTTGAACTTCTGTAGCACACTTAAATTGTATTGATCAAAAAAATAGTAAAAAAGAGAATATACTGACTGGGCTTTGAACTTCTCTCAAAAATAATTAATGATCTTTAAAAAATTTTGAGGCACACTGAGGATCCTCTCACAGCACATCGGTTGAAAATCACTCATTGTGATTTGTCAATCTTTGCATTCAGTGGGTTTTTCACTCTTTTAATAGTGTTATAGGAAACACAAAAGTTTTATTTTTTATCTTGCTGTGCTTATGATGTCACATAAGAGAATACTTTGCCTAATACAAGAGATTAAAATTTACTCCTACATTTTAAGAATTTCATAGTTTGTTCCATTTTGGGTTAATTTTTGTACATGATATAAAGTAGAAGTTAAGCCTCGTCCTTTTGCATGTGGCTATCCATCCAGTTGACCCAACATCATTAGTTGAAAAGACAGTTCTTTCCCATAATGAATGTTCTTGGCAGCCTTGTCCACAGACTCCCGGTTTTATCTTGAAACTCTCAGCCCCACTTCCCTGATCTATGGGTCTTTCGTGCCAAGACAACACATCTTGATTATCATTGCTTTGAAGTGAGTTTTGAAAGTGGGAAATGTGATTCTTCCTACTTTATTCTTCTCCTTTTTGGCTATTTGGGTTTTTTGCCTATTGAAATCCTTTCAATTCTATCTGGATTTTAGAATGAGGTTATCAATTTACACAACAAAATAAGCTATACATCTTCTAAGGGATACATGGACTTATACATCAGTTTGGAGAATATTTTTATCTTAACCATGGTAAGTCTTTGGATCTATAAACAGGAGATATTTTCCCATTTATTTAGAACTTCTTTAATTTCTTTTACAGTGTTTTGTATTTTTTAGGGTATCAGTTTTCCATTTATTTTTGCAAAATTGGTTCCTGCTTTTTAGATACATTCTGGTGCTGTTGTAAATAGAAGTGTTTTCTTATTTTCATTTTTATGATGTTCACTGCAAGTATATAGACACGTACAGGATTTTACATATTGAATGTGTATCCTGTAAACTTGTCGTCCTCATTTATATGGTCTAATAATATTTCTGTGAATTGCTTATGACTTTCTATATACAAAGGCCATGTCATTTATGAATATATATAGCAGTACTTCTTTTCCAATTATACAAATTTTATTTCTTTTTCTTGCTAACTGTTCCAGCTAGAACTTCCAGTATAGTGTATACAATAGAGAGGTAAGAAGGAACATTCTTAACTTTTTCCTGACTTTTTTTTTTTTGCAGTTTTTGGCCAGGGCTGGGTCCAAACCCACCACCTCCAGCATATGGGGCCTGGCGCCCTACTCCTTTGAGCCACAGTTGCCGCCCCAGTATTTTTCTGATCTAGGAGAAAGTATCCCGTCTTTCACCATTAGGTCTGATGGCAACTGAGCAGATTGCAGTTTCAATATCTATTTCTAGTAAATGTGTGCTAGTAATTAGTCATATTTGAATGCCTGGTGTTTTTCCTTATCATTGGTGATATATTTTTGTTTCTTTTAATTTCTTTTTTTTTCTTTTGGATATTAGATATTGTTAATTTCACCTTTTCAGTGTTGGATATTTTTCTAAAATATTCTTGTGTTCATTATGATACATAGTTGACTTTTATGAAAATAATATCATCCTGTTAGGTCTTTCTTTTAAGCTTTTTTTGGTGGAGACCAGGACAGCATTTAGTCTAGGGCTGTTTCTGAACCATTTCAGAGGCAAGGCCCTCCTGAGTACGTTATCCAATGCCCACTGAAATATGAAGCTGGTTGGTGAAAACAGGCACTGTTTCCACTCTCCATGTCCTTTGCTGGGGAAGGCCTTCCCTAATTTTATCATATACACCCCCAGTAAGGTGTGAAGATACAGGAGAAGCTTTTCAAAGGTCTCTACGTTCTCTCTCTCTCCTTCTCACTCTCTCCAGAAGTCCTGCAAACTCTAGAGTCTTGGTGTTCCCAGCCTCTGCGTTCCATCTCCTCAACTGTGGGAGGCAGCAGATCACCACCAATGTCCCACTTCACTGCATTCTTTGTGGAAGGAGCCAGGACAAGCACCAGGCTCATCTCATTTGTTTCTCATTTCCCGGGGATTACTGCCATTTGCTATCTAATGCCTTGTATTTCAAAAAAGAAAAGAAAAGTTATTTCCTAAATTTTGCCTGCCTTTTAAATTGATTCAGGCAGATGAATATATCTGGAATGTTTTACTCCCTCTTGGCCTGACATAGATGTAGTCCATGCACATTAAAATTTGAGAATCATAATTCTGTGAACTCTGGGGTAAAACAGCTTTGTTTGAGTCCTGAGTCGACCACTCAGTCAAAGATGGTCTTAGGAAAATTTTTTAACCAATGAGTAATTCAGTTTTGTGGCTGTCAAATAAAATAAAAAATGTATCTCATGACTTTGTTGAGTCTTAGGGTAGAAAATGACAATGAAAAAGGGTTATTATTTTACCCTCTGTCATTCTCTATTGTTAAAACCAGAATTAAAGCATATATTGGTATACAATTTTAGAAGAGGATAAAAATGTTTACAATATTCTAGTTCCATACTACTAGCTTAGGAATATGGTGGCCAATAGGCGGCATCTCCCACCCTCTTTTATCTTACACAACATGCATTGGAAACAAACCTTTAGTGGTTGTCAAATGTTGTTACAAAATAATAAGCAATCAAGATGAGTTTATTTATAAATATTTTAATAATAATATTGGTAAATGTGTGTCATTATGTGAGTAAGGTATTCAAACTAAATATTTTCATTATTTTAATTTATATTAGTGCTGCCAGTATTGTTAAAAAGTAATGCAGTAGAAAATCTTATTGATGAAGTAGCATTACAATTTTCAAATGGATACTGCATAAAGAACTCATTTAATGTTTTTCCAAAAAGAGAGGCATGAGTAATTAAATTTAAATGTGTTTATTTCAAATTAGACAAAAGTTTAAAGAATGTCATCAAGATGTCTTCCTTTCAATATTTTCTTTATCTTCAGGTAAAAAAAAAGTTATTGGGGGCCAGGTCACGTGAGTAAGGAGGTCTGTAAGTGACCTCATTAAAAAAAAATGTTAAAGATTTTTAAAGGCAAAATTTGTTTTACCCATAATTTTTCAATGATGTCTAATTGGGGCAAAAATAAAAAAGCTATCTTGATTTGCCATTATGTATCTATTTTGACAAAAGTTTGGGGTTAAAAATGAGTTATATCAAGTAATCCTGTGTTGCACACAGATTTAGTAGGTAGCAAGGTATTAATCTTTTATCTCCTCTTTCCTCAGCTATAAAATTGGAATGCTAATAGTGATACACTAAATGATTTGTAAATCACTTTGCAAATATCAAATAATAAATGGTTCTAAAATGTAGATTGTCAGATTTTTATTTTTAGAGAAGCACAAATCATCATCCCATTTCTATCCTCAGAAGTTAACAACGTAGATACTTATTCAATTGTGAGGACAAGTGGATCTTTTGTAGAGTTATTAGAAATATTCCACCCAATACTGAGCTCATGTTAACTTTCTGGCTTACATGCAGCTTTGACATTTTCCCTAAGTGAGATATTGTCCATATTCCATGAAAGAAATGTTCTTTTAATTTTATTTTTTGAATCTAGATGATATACTATTCAAAAATATTTTAATGCTATTTGGTCAAATGCATGAAGTCAGAAACATGTTATTATTTACCACTTATTCTGAATATGCATTTGATGAGACCCTTATGTTTCTTATAAGCTGGGAAATCTCATGGCAGAGCTTGCTGTGAAGCCATGACAAGTCAGTTAGCACCAGCTGTTTGTGCAAAGCTACAGCTGTGGGCCCCCCTGGGAGGAGCTTGGTGGAGAGGATTAAAACATGGTCAAGCCCAGTGCAGTGGCTCATGCCTGTAATCCTAGCACTTGGGAAGCCAAGGCAGGTTGATTGCCTGAGCTCACAGATTCGAGACCAGCCTGAGCTAGAGTGAGACTTCATCTCTAAAAATAGCTGGCTGTTGTGGCAGAGGCCACTTAGGAGACTGAGACAAGAGAATTGCTTAAGCCCAAGAGTTTGAGGTTGCTGTGAGTTATGACGCCATATCCCTCTATCAAGGGTGACAAAGTGAGACTGTCTAAAAAAGAAAAAAGAAGAAGAAGAGGGAGAAGAAAACATGGTCAAACACAAAAAACTATTGGATCCTGGAATCAAAATGCACTCTGCCATGTGACCTCCATTTGGATGTCTGCTAATTTGTTTTTTACTGTTTGTGGTGGAGATTTAGGGCAAGGAGTAAGCAAGAATGTGGTTTTAGTGCTGAGAGTCTGATCTTTGTCAAAATTTCCATTAAACTTGATCCATTCCCATCATCTGTTGCATGTTGTCTGCAGTTTGTTGGGAGAGCAGGAGACATCGGTGTAAATGAGAGGAATGGTGTGTGAGATTGGGTGATGTTGATTACCTGATAATGTGTGATCCCACAACATGATGACAATCCAAGCACCAGAGCAGCACTGGCTGACTCACAGCTAAACAATTAGCTCTCCTTATAACAATCCCAGTGATGTCACAGTCTTTTAAAAAAACTTAGGCTAACCCAATAAATTTGGATCTACAAAAGAAAAAAATCAATATAACATATGAAGTCAGAATATTAATCTTAGAAAAAGAGTGGCATAACTCATTGTTGAATATCACTATGGTCACCTTCAAAGTCCTCCCCTTGGCAGCTATGCACTGACGCCAGTGCCCAGTCCACTCTTCAAAGTAGTTTTGGAACTCTTCCTGGAAAACCCATCAGAGTTGTCGTCATATTACCCTTGATGTCCTGAATGCCATCAAAATGTCTTCCTTTCAATATTTCCTTTATCTTTGGGTAAAGAAAAAAAGTAATTGGAGGCCTGATCATGTGAGTACAGAGGGTGTTCCAATATAGTGATTTGTTTCCTGGATAAAACTTGTTCATAGACAGTGCAGTGAGGGCTGACACATTGTCATGATGCAAGAGCCACAAGTTGTTGGCCCAGATTTTCAGTTAAGATTTTTCTATTACTCTATCAATGTTTGCTTGGTTTGCTATGCTTCTTACAGTCAGCCAATGGTTTTTGATGTAAAATTCAATTAAATTTTTTTTTTTTCTGAGACAGAGACTCACTATGTAGCCCTTGGTAGAGTGCCATGGCATCACAGCTCATGGCAACCTCCAACTCTTGGGCTTAAGTGATTCTCTTGCTTCAACCTCCCAAGTAGCTGGCACTACAGGTGCCCACTACAATGCCCAGCTATTTTTTGTTGCAGTTGTCATTGTTGTTTAGCTGGCCCCAGTTGGGTTTGAACCTGCCAGCGTTGGTGTATGTGGCTGACACCATAATCACTGTGCTATGGGTGCCGAGACCAATTCAATTAATTTTTTTGTAACATTTTTGTCAATTCTGTTTGTCACTGGATGCCCTGACTTCTATTCATCTGTGATGTGAAAAACGTTTAATCCATTTGCCATTTTCTTTAAGGCATTCTCCCACAAAACTTGTACTAATATGTCCCTGATTTGACTTCCATTCTTGCTAAGTTTAACAAGAAATTTAATGTTTGTTCATTGGTCTAATTTAAGCTCTTGACAGTCTTGTGATGGCACACAAAATCATGGAACAAAAATAATGAACCCCGGTGAGCATGCCACTTATACACGTCAATGTGAACACAGCTGTAAGACACTGATACACCAAGATTATAGAATCTTCTAGATTGTTTGTACAGTGCTGCCAATGTAAGTGGAAGGTGGCAAGTTCACGAACTTAATTATCAGACCTTGTAGATATAAAATTTAAAACAGAGACAAAGAACATATCTATTAATACATATTTGTGACTAATGAGACCTTTGAGACCCTCTAGGATAGGCAGACAGATTGGTGGAATCAAGGGCATGCTTAGTTGCCTTCTGAATTTGTGTATTTTCTCTAAAATAATAGGCAACTAGAGAAATGCCTGATTGAGCTATATTACACTCCAACCCTGCTCATGAACTTCCCCTCCCTGCTGTCTTTCAGAAATACCCTTCCATGAAATATGGTCCACGGACTCTAGATTTAGTATGTGAAGTTAGTGGATATGTTTCCAAATGAAAAAGGATGTGAGAAAAAGAATTTGTACATTAAATCCTGAAGGCATCTAAGTTTAATCACAGGCTCCTGATAAAAACCTGTAATAGAAAAACTGAGGCATACCATAAATTTCTTATAGAATTCATCATCCAAATACAATTTTTTTCTGCTTTTGCTTCATTCTTGTGCTGAGCGTTTTGATTCAGAGAGAGATTGTGTCAACCATAATAGATTTATAACACTGTAATGGGAATTGATGTTCTAGCAATATCTGTTATCTTTGATTTTAGATTTATGTGTTAGCTCTGATAGTTTAAAGTAATTTTTTTTTTCTGTTCCTCCTATGAGACATATGATCATTGCAAAACCATCCTGGATATCTGGAGACATGAGTGATCTCTTGTAATGAACAGCGAGGGGCCCCAGATGCAGAAGTTACAGCTACAGGCTAGAGCCAAATCTTTAGTTTTCCAGCCTCAGTCTCTGCTACTGAGACAGAGTAGAGGGTACAGTGAATCTGTTTCTAATAACCAAAGGAAAAGTGAGTCTGTTTCTAATAAGCGTAGCTCTAGAATAAAGCAAGAGCCGAACCAAGCTAACTCAATTTACAATTATGACGAAACTCCCTTTTAGGAAAAGATGGATTGGCTAATTTACAAGCAAGCTTTGGACACATTGCAGTTTTAAAATGGTACAAATTCCACCACAGAGCCTTCAAACACTCACAGTTGACTTGTAATCTGGCAGGTAAAAGTTCCAAATTAAAATTGTGCTTTGAGAAATAAGCAGTGTGTTTATAGCAAACAGGTGGCTTCTGTTCAAAAGAGAATTGCTGGGGACTCTTTTATGGCCAGGCTGATGCTGTGACATATTAAGTGGCGCTTGTCACTTTCCCATCTGGTCTAGTTAACTGCTGGAGGCAGAACCCATTTAGAAAGCAGCTCACACCAGCCACTACTCCTCAGCATCATGAAAATAAGGAGCCCAATCACGGCCTCCTTCTGCTTTATTAAATCCAGTTTATGAGTATCAGGCCGTCATTCTCTCAGGCAATGGTCCACTTGCTATTGAATATGATCCTTTAAAGATTAAGACTCAGTGTTAATAGAAAAATTGTGAAGTGTATCTGCAGTTTACATTTGTCTGATTGTACTTTATCTAAGTTTACTGTACCTCAATGTCTGAGCAAGTTAGAGACCCACACGTCTCAGGCTTCCTCCATCTTTTCCTGTCCAGGGATGTACCTCTCTCTGTCACCTGCTCATGCTATGAGCTTTGATATTGTATCAGGATTGGAATCTTTCTGCTACCAAAAATATTGGAAACCCACACACATGGTCAGACCCG
Source organism: Otolemur garnettii (assembly GCF_000181295.1). Classification (NCBI taxonomy): domain Eukaryota; kingdom Metazoa; phylum Chordata; class Mammalia; order Primates; family Galagidae; genus Otolemur; species Otolemur garnettii. Next base: position 649,035 of record NW_003852675.1, read on the forward strand.
TTGGATTTATGTTTTATGACCCAGTGATGTCATGACAGATTAGAATATTCTGCTAAGGACACTCAAAATTTCCAAACATGAATGAATTTGCAGAAAAATTACATGTACTAAATGTCATTTAATGCTTCCCTGTGAAGTGTGGTGCACATTTGTCTCAGAGGAGTTCTGCTAACTTGTCTTAATCTCTCCTTGAACTCATTTATCCCAGAGCTTTTAATCTCTTTTTTTTTTTTTTTTTTTTTTT
>NW_003852675.1:649348-650091 GCF_000181295.1 Otolemur garnettii
GGGCTCAAGCGAGTCTCCTGCCTCCACCTCCCAAGTAGCTGGGACCACAGGCACCCGCCACAACGCCCGGCTATTTTTTGGTTGCAGCCATCATTGTTATTTGGCGGTCCGGGCTGGGGATTCGAACCTGCCACCTTAGGTGTACGTGGCTGGTGCCTTAGCCGGTTGAGCTATAGGCGCTGAGCCGAGCTTTTAATCTCTTGAAGAAGCAATTTGGGTACAATGCTCTGATCCCTGCACCCACCATTCAATTCATTTTCTTGTGCTGTATTACTTTTGTGACTTACAAATTTAAAAAGAACATTACATGCAAGGCATTATTTCCTAGCTGTTGTCTGTTTTTCCAGTAAAATGTTGGATGTTTCATCAGATAAGATGGCAACAGAAAAACAAAATAACACATTGCTTGCCATAGGTGTTAGACTATTTCAATTTGGGACAGAATCTTGCTCTGTCACCCTGGGTAGAGTGTCATGGCATCATAGCTCACACCAACCTAACACTCCTGGGCTCAAGCAGTCCTCCTGGCTCAGCCTCCAAAGCTGGGACTGCACCATCACACCTGTCTAGTTTTTTTTCTGGTTTTGTAAAGATGAGCTCGCCTTGTGTTGTCCAGGCTGGCCTTGAACTCCTGAGCTCTAGCAATCTTCCTATCTCAGCCTCCCAGACTGCCTCATTTAACTTTTAATAGTTTGTTCATCATAATAGTATTTTGCTCTGAATCCAATATCTTTTTTTTTTTT
>NW_003852675.1:650111-663467 GCF_000181295.1 Otolemur garnettii
GGGGATGGGTTTGAACCTGCCACCTCCAGCATATGGGGCGGTGCCCTACTCCTTTGATCCACAGGCACCACCCGAATCCAATGTCTTTATAATAACCTTGGTAGTTGAGGATTTTTTTCCTGCTTTAGCTCTGGGGTATGTTCAAATCATTGGGCAGATTAAATAACATTCATTACATATGATTTTTCTGCAAATACCTTTGTGTTAGGAAATCTTGACTTTCCTTGGCAGAACATTCTGATCTGTCATGATGTCACTGGGTGATAAAACGCAGAAATCTAGCAGGTCTGATCACGTGTGTGAGTTTCCAATATGTTTGGTAGCAGAAAGATTCCAGTCCTGGTACAATTTCAAAGCTTATAGTGTGAACAGGCAACAGAGAGAGGCACATTCCTCCACGGAAAAAGATGGAGGCACCCTGAGGCACGTCGATCTCTAACTTACTCAGAAATTAAATAGCCTAAGCTATTTTGAGAAGCCGTTTATGATCAGCCAATAGTCTTTTTCTCTCATTCCCACTACCTATAACTACCAAGATACAAAGTTTATTTGGGAAAGACACACATTTTGAGGGGGTAGACAAATGTGTTTGTTTCTTTCCAGAAGTTGTAAGTCCACACAACTTATTATCAAATTAAAGTAGTATATTCAGTTTATTTTTTTAAAATTTATTCAAATTAATATGAGGGTACAATATTTAGTTTACAATGTTTTCACTTCCAGGGTAAAGTTCCAATTGTAGGGGGTGTGTTATATACCCGCACAGGGTGATCATTAGGTGAGCTCCCACCTTATGCCCTCCCTCCTTCTGCCATATACCCTCCCCCTTACCTCTCCAGCTTCCCTCTACCCAGCACTGGACTATAATCGTGTTTTATTGTTCTTATGAGCATGTAATTATTTATGTAATGACTTCATATTAGTATGGAGTATACTGGATATTTATTTTTCCATTCTTGTGGTACTTAACTAAGAAGAATGTTTCGACTCTCTCCAGATAAATGTAAAAGATATAAAATCTCCATTTTTTTAATGGCTGAATACTATTCCATGGTATACATATACCACAGTTTGTTGATTCATTCATAGGTTGATGTGCACTTAGGTTGCTTCCACGACTTAGCAATTATGAATTGAGCCACAATAAATATTCTAGTACAAATGTCTTTGTGGTAAAATGATTTTTGTTTTTCTGGGTAAATACCTAGTAATGGGATTGCAGGGTCAAATGGAAAGTCCACCATTAGATCATTGAGGATTCTCCATACTTCTCTCCAAAAAGGCTGCATTAGTTTGCAATCCCACCAGCAGTGGAGAAGTGTTGCCTTCTCTCCACATCCACACCAGCATCTGGGGGCTTTGTGATGTGGGCTAATCTGGCTGGAATTAGGTGAAATTTTTGAGTGGTTTTGACTCGCATTTCTCTGATGATTAAAGATGATGAACATTTTTTCACGTGTTTGTTAGCCATTCATCTGTCATCCTCAGAGAAGTTTCTGTTCAAATCTCTTGCCCACGTATAGAGAACATTGTTTGCACTTATTGTTTAATTTGAGTTCTCTGTAGATTCTAGTTATCAGGCCTTTGTCAGATTTATAACATGCAAAAATATTCTCCCATTCTGAAGGCTGTGTGTTTGCTCTGTTTGTGGTACTCCTAGGTGTGCAAAAGCTTGATCAAATCCCAGTTATTTATTTTTGGTGTTACTCATTTGCTAGAGTATTTTTCCTCATAAAGTTTTTTTCCCCAGGCCAATATCTTCAGGTGTTTGCCCCACACTCTCTTCTATAATTTTTATTGTTTTGTGTCTTAAATTTAAATCTTTTACCCAATGAGATTCAATTTTTGTCAATGGTGAGAGGTGTGCGTTCAGTTTCAGTCTTCTCCATGTGGATAAACAGTTCCTCCAGCACCATTTGTAAAGCAAGGATTCTTTTCCCCATTGCATGTTTTTGTTAGGCTTATCAAAGATTAAATGACTATATGTGGCTGGTTCATCTCTAGATTCTCTATCCTATTCCATAGATCTATGTCTCTATTTCTGTACCAGTATCATGCTGTTTTGATCACCATCACTTTGTAATATAACCTGAAGTCTGGCAATGTGATGCCTTCAGGTTTCTTTTTATTTCTAAGAACTGTATTAGTTATTCAGAGCTTTTTGGGGTTCCTTATAAATTGAAGTACTATTTTTTCAAGATCTTTAAAATATGACATTGGTGCTTTGATGGGGAATGCATTAAAACTATAGATTGCTTTAGGTAGTATGGATATTTTAATGATGTTGATTCTTCCCAGCATGGTATGGTATGGTATGGTATTAGCCATGAGCATGGTGTGTTCTTCCATTTGTTGACATCTTCTGCTATTTCCTTTCTCAGAGTTTCATAATTCTCTTTATAGAGATCTTGCATGTCTTTTGTTAGATATATTTCCAGGTATTTCATCTTCTTTGGTGCTATTGTAAAAGGAATGGAGTCTGTCATTTTGTTCTTGGCTTGACAATTGGTGTATACGAAGGCTACTGATTTGTGGGCATTAATTTTGTATCCTGAGACACTGCTATATTCCTTGATCACTTCTAAGAGTGTAGTAGTTGAGTCCCTGATGGTTTTCCAGGTATAAGATCATGTCATCTGCAAAAAAGGAGAGTTTGACCTCCTCTGTCCCCATTTGGATTCCTTTGATCTCCTTCTCTTCACTGATTGTGATGGCTAGGACTTCCAACACTTTGTTAAATAGCAGTGGAGACAGTGAACATCCTTGTCTGGTTCCAGATATGAGTGGGAATGCTTAGAGTTTTACTCTATTCAGTATGATATTGGCTATGGGTTTGTTCTTGATAGCCTGTATCAGTTTAAGGAATGCTCCTTCTGAGTCTATTTTCCTGAGTGTTTTTATTATGAAATGATGCTGGATATTATCAAAAGCCTTTTCTGCATCAATTGAAAGAATCATATGAACTTTTTTTAATTTTTTTATGTGGTGTATTATATTTATAGATTTGCATATGTTGAACTAACCTTGTATCTCTGGGATAAAATCTACTCAATCATGGTGTATAAAGTTTTTAATGCTATAGTGTTCTTTTTTGGTTGGGTACCTTCCTGGTTTGGGGATCAAGGTGATATTTGCTTCATAGAATGTGTTGGGGAGTATTTTTTCTTTCTTTACATTTTGGAAAATTTACATTTTGGAAAATATGCATTATAGGAACTAGTTCTCTTTGAAGATTTGATGGAATTCTGGTGTGAAACCATCTGGTCCAGGGCTTTTCTGTTTTGGGAGATTTTGTATAATTGATGCTATTTCAGTACTTGATATTGGTCTATTCAAGATTTCTAAATCTTTCTGGCTGAGTTTTGGAAGGTATTTTGTTTCCAGATACCAGTTCATCTCCTCTACCTTTTCTTATTTCTGAGAGTAGAGCTTTTGTACTTAATTACTGAGGATCTTTTTTATTTCCGTGGCATCTCTTGTTATTTCCCCTTTATCATTTCTGACTGTAGTTACTAGAGATCTTGTTTTTCTGCTTCTTGTCAGTATAGACAAGGGTTTATCATCAATTTTATTAATCTTTTCAAAGAACCAACTTTTTCTTTAGTGGACCTTCTGAATAATACTTTTGTTTTCAATTTTATTTAATTCTGCTCTAATTTTGGTTATTTCTTTTTTTCTGCTGGGTTTGGGATTAGATTCTTCTTCCTTTTCCTGTTACTTAAGATGGCCCATTTGCTCTCTTTCTGTTTTCATAGAGAAGGCATCTAATGCCATACATTTCCCTCTAAGAACTGCCTTTGCAGTATCCCACAGGTTCTGATAGTTCGTGGCTTCATTATCATTTTGTTCCTGAAGTCTAATGATTTCTTCCTTAATCTTGTCTATCACCCAGCTATCATTCAGCATAAGGTTATTTAGTTTCCATGATTTTATTTGTGCATGAAGATTTCTATTGCTCTTGAGTTCAACTTTTATTCCACAATGGTCTGAGAAGATACAAGGGATAGTTTCTATTCTTTTGAATTTGTTGAGGTTAGCCTTGACCTACGACATCATCAATTTTGGATGATGATCCATGGTCTGATGAAAAGAATGTGTATTTGTTTTTTTTAGGATAAAGTGTTCTATAAATGTCTGTTAAGTCCATTTGTTGTACAGTCTTGTTTAAATCCCTTATTTACTTGTTTATTTTCTTCTTGGAGGCTCTGTCTAATATTGCTAATGGGGTGTTAAAATCTACAACTATTATGGTGTGGAAAGATATCATATCATTCCAATCATTTAGGGTTTGCTTTATATATTTGGGAGCATTCAGATAGGGTACACAGATGTTAACTATTGAAATCTCTTCATAGTGTGTGTTTCCCTTGATCAGTATGACGTGTCCATCTTTGTCTTTCATTATTTTTGTTGGTTTGAATTTCATTGCATACAAGATTGCAATCCCAGCTTTTTTTCTGCTTTCCTTTTGCCTGGAATAGCATTGCCTATCCCTTCACCCTGAGTCTTGATTTATCTTTTGAGGTAAGGTGAGTTTATTGGTAGGCAGCAGATATCTGGCCTGAGTTTTTGTATCCAATCAGCCAGCCTATGCCTCTTTAAAAAAGAGTTCAAACCATGGACATTAATTGAGAGAATTGATAGATGTGGCAGAGTTTTGGTCATCTTGTTTTTCAGAAGTCCAGAGCTTAAATTTATGCCTCTCACCATTGTGGAAGTTATGCCTTGTTCTTTAATTTCTGGGTAGGTTTACTTTGGTGGTGTAGTCTCCTGTTGATTGTTACAAAAAATGGATCTGAGTATTTCCTGTATAGCTGGCTGAGTCATGGTGAATATCCTCAGCATGAGGATATCAGTGAAGTATTTGATTTCTCCATCACAAATAAACTCAGTTTAGCAGAGTATAAGATCCTGTGCTGGATAATGTTTTGTTTAGAATGTTGAAGTTTGATGACCATCCTTTTGGCTTAGAAAGTTGTGGCTGAAAGATCTGCAGTCATCCTTATACTTTTCCCTTTGTAAGTAATACTATTCCTGGCTGCTTGCAGAAGTTTCTCCTTCATATTAATATTGCAAAATTAGTTACAATGTATCGAGGAGAAGCTTTGTTTGGATTGAGTCATGCTGGGGTTCCAAACCTATCTACTCTCTGAATTTCTGTCTCTTGTGATACTTGGGAACTCCTCTGCCATAATGGCTTGAAGCAGAGACTTTGTGCCTTTGAGACCATCTTCTTCTCCTTCAGGTATCCCTATAATTCAGATATTTGATTTCTTGGAATGATCATATAACTCTCTTAGAGAATACTCTGTTCTTTTTCTCCATTCTTCTGCCTCTTTGAATGCTTGGGATAGTTCAAACATCTTGTTTTACCTATCTGAGATCCTTTCTTTGCACTGCTCAACTCTGTTTCTGAGGGCCTCTATTGTATTTTGAAGCCCCTCAAATACCTTTTTCAATTTCTTGAGCTCTGCTGAATCTTTCCTTATTATGTCCATATTCTTGGTGACTTTGTGTTTGAATGGATTAATTTCTTACAACAACTTCTGAACTGTTTTTTTTTTTGTTCTCTGTTTTCATCTTTTCTTCCATCCCAATTATCTTATTTGCCATCTATATTCTAAGTTCTATTTCTGATGTTTCATCAATTTCTCTGTGGATGTTACTTTCTGATGTATTTTCTTTGACATCCCCAGGAGGTGTTGATCTGCTCTGATTTTTCGTGTTGCCAGAGTTCTTTAGCTGATTCCTTCTCATGAGTATTTTCATCTTCTTCCTCTTTTTCTCTTTTTTAGTATGTTAATTATACTTTTTTTAGTTGAGTTGATAGGTTGTGTCTAATGAATCCACTTCTTGTTGTTGCTGTGCCACTGCTGCACCATCAACGGCGGAGAAGTGGTGAATCCCCAGTCCGAGACAGTGTCTCTGGGAGGATAAAATCAGTAGTCAGCACTGGCCCAGAGTTCAGATCAAAGTTGCTGTTCCAGCACTGGCTCTACCCACCAAATCTAGCTCAGGAGGCTGCCCATCTGATAGCACTGGCCAAGAGTTCTGGTGAGATGCTTATGTGCTGGCATGATCCAGCCAATCGAGCACTGGAGGCTGCAGCTCTGTCAACAGAATAGGCCCAGGGCTTAGACAAAGTCACTCAAGCACTGGGCACTGCCTGCCCAGTCAAGCTCAGGTGGCTGCCACCCAGTGGGGGGGGGCACAAGTTTAAAGTTCAGATAAGAGTTACTCGGGCACCAGTCACAGCCCACCCAATTGAGTTCAGAGAGCTTCCATCTAGTGTAGACTGTTAATCAAAAGTTCAGTCCAAAGTAGCTTAAACCTCAGTCCTGCCCACCCAACTGGACTCAGAGAGCCCCACCTGATGGAGGAAAGAGTTCCAAAGTTGAGTCCAAAGTTACTTAAGCCCTGGTCCCACCCACCCAGTCGAGCTCAGAGAGCCTTGCCTTGTGGAGGCCAGAGGTTCAAAGTTCAGTCCTAAGTCACTTAGACTCCCATTTGCTCATCCAATCAAGCTCAGAGAGCTGTGCCTGGTAAAGGGGGAAGGTTCAAAGTTCAGTCACAAATCAAATTTTTTTTTTTTTTATTAAATGATAGCTCTATACATTAATGCAAACAGGGGGTACAGTGTAGTGTTTTCATATACATTTTGAAATACTTTCATCAAGCTGGTTCACATAAATTTCATATAATTTGCATAGTCATTGTGTCAAAACATTTACATTCTATTTCTAGAAAAGTTCACGTGTACCCTTGTTAGACAGAAATATAGGTGATCTTTCCGGTTAACCTCCCACCACCCAGCCACCCTTCTTCCCTCCCCTTCCCCAGCCCCTCCCCATATTCTTAAATGAACAAATCAAATTTTTTAAGAAATGGCCCTGCCTGCCCAATGGAGCTCAGTCCTGAAGAGGGAGAAAAGAGAGCTGCCTGAGAATTCCTGAGGGTCTAGAGATGGGTAGTTCACCCTCTCCCCACAAAAACTTGGATTGCTATGGTACTTGTCTCACACTGCAGCTTCGTGGCAGTCAGACTTCTGAGCTTCCCAGTGAGCTCATCAAACTCCCTGGATTCTGCAGGGGGCAGTCCTTGTAGCAACTAGGGTAGGGGAAGGGCAAACTTGTCACTCAGAATTGCAGGAAAAATATTTGGTCTTTTGTGCCAGATAGAATGGGGCCTCATCTCAATGATGGGACCTCAATAATGAAGGAGGACTGGGTCTTTGTGACTGTTGTCCCATGGGATAAGTTGAGGAGACTTTTGAACCCAGTTTCTGGCTGACTGGTCACCCATTGTGAAGCTCCAGTTTGCAGGGAGGAGCCTCCCTTCCTCAGGGAGCTGGGCTCATACTTGTATTTTCTTTACTTTCTTGTTCTGCCACTTGATTCAGACTAGGTGATGTGTACCAAATGCAGTCCTCTCAGTGCAGAGCTCACACTCAGCTTCCATCCACTTCAGTCCAATATCTCTCCATTTGGGGATGAGCCTCTGCTGGGAGGTTGAGGTGAGGTAAGAGTGTGCTCCTGCTTGGAGGTGATGGTGACTAGGTCAGGTACAGATAGACTTGGACACACCTGCAGTGGCCACTCCTGAGATCCATGCAGGAACTAGCAGCAAAGAACAGAAGATGCTGACTTGAGAGTATGGAACAGGTACTACAGGAGGCAAAAGATGAATGAGCAACCTTGTCAGCCTTCCTGTATCTCCAGAAGACTCCATGCAGGAGTCTTACTGACCACCAGTATATTCAATTTAATAAGGCAGAATGCAATGTTTAACCTAGTCATAGCTTGCTGAATGTTAAATAAAGTAAGCACAGACACAAGATTAAAAGTCTTTGAGAGTTGAGGTGAACACAGAGCCCTAGAGGTCATTTTACCATTTATCCTTCTAGAAGTCATAGTTGAGGTATTTATAATAGGCTGCTTTTATGAATGGTGATCTTTTCTTCATTAGTCTTTGAAACAAAATTGTTGAATATTGGCATTAAGTTCTACCTCCCACAAGTTGTTTCTCCCTGTGTTTGATTTTTTTCATGACTATTTGGTCTAAGTGGCAAATACCTAAAAGGTTTTTAAGATTATAAATAGTTCTATTGGCCCCCAAACTGCATTTATATTTTATAATAGTATAGTCCAACCTATACTATTCTCAACCTAATGCCATGACCCTTTAATACAGCTCTTCATGTTGTGGTGACCCCCAATCATAAAATTATTGTGTTGCTACTTCCTAACTGTAAATTTGCTATTGTTATGAATTGTAAATATCTGATATGCAGGACATACTTAGGCTGCCCCTCCCAAAGGGTTGTTGAACATCCAAAGGAGTTGTGACCCACAGGTTGAGAACCATTGATATAGTCACTTTTGAGCAATTACTAAAACTATTGCATTTCCTTATTTCCGTTTGTTAATGCATTCATGCCAATTTTTCTTCTTTGATGATTTTTCTCCATGATTTTTGTTTTGAAAAAAATACTGGAGAAGGTGGGGAAATAGTGATGTTTTTAATCCTTTTTTATATTATAGTTTAAAATAGTGAAATGATAAAGCAAAAACTTGAATTAAACAACTATCTTCATAGAAGATGTCAAATAACAAAATGTGTCTTTCTAGATAGACATGAAGTTTGATTTTTTTTAATAAAATGACACATCCATGGATAGAGACAGAGATACATTTTGTTATGAAATTCACTTTGCAATAAGTTACATCTGCTTTACAGAAAGAACAATTAGTAAGGCCATGTTTAGTAATTTTTAGGAGGACAGGGCAAAGAATTTGTCTCAGAATTATAGGATAAAATTTTAACAAAAAGAATTGGACATGATGATATTAGTTAACACCAACACACGTAGAAATGAAAGTCATGGTAATGATGTCTCAGCAGAAAGATATAATTATTTTTTCAAAAAAATCTGATATAAAAGGAGCACAGAGGGCAGGGGGAATAGATACAGGCACACATAGACCTACAATGAACATGTCCTGAGCAAAGGACCATGATGACAGAAACCGAAGTGGCATTGCTATGAGATTACCTAGTTTGGTGCCAGAGAAGCTTAAGGCTTTTATAACATAATTCATAAGACAGAGAAAATAGGCTGGAAAATAGGCCTGTAATCCCAGCACTCTGGGAGGCCAAGGCAGGTGGATTGCTTTAGTTCAGGAGTTCAAGACCAGCCTGAGCAAGAGTAAGACCTGTCTCTACTAAAAATAGAAAAACTAGTGGGTGGTGGTGGTGAGGCCTGTAGTCCCAGCTATTCCAGAAGCTGAGGCAGGAGGATCACTTCAGCCAGGGTTTTGAGACTGATGTGAGCTATGATGCCATGGGACTCAACTCAGGGTGACAGAGTCAGACTATCTCAAAAAAATTAATAATAATAACAATAATAAAAATAATAATTACATGTAGCTTATTATGTTGTCTTTGGGGGCAGCTCAAAGCTCCTCTCCATTCCTGCCTTTGTTTCTATGTTCTTCTCTGTCTCCTTGATCCCCTTAATAAGACTATTTTGTTTTGATCAGATCTAATCTACAGAAGAAATAAAAATATATTTTCAAAGATATAATATTAGAAACTGTATTTGACTCTATGGGCTTAATTACTCTCTGTTACCCTTTCCATTTTATTCTTTGTTTTCCTTTCCCTCAGAAAAAACAGCAGTAAGATCTCAATCCACACCACCCAACGTGGTAGTCCAGAGAGAGCCTCATGTGGCTACAGAAAATGTGACTGGTCCAAATCAATATATGTAGTATGTGTAAAATATAAGATTTTTAAAGACAGAAGAGAGGAAAAATATTAAGATATCTCACTCAACGATGTTTTATGGAGAGAATCAGTTGAAAAAATAATTTTGTGTATGTTGCAAAAAATAAGGTCTGTTATTAGTTCCTTTTTATTCTAGAAATTCTTGAATTACATGTGAGACTCACATTCTATTTTTATGGGACAGTGTTGATCAGCTGGGACAACATAAGGCTGTTTGGACTTGCATCTAGCAAAGTGTGTCCTTATTATTCCAGCACTTTTAGCATGAGGATGAGATCATAAAGAATTATATACCCCCAAATTATCTCAAGATGCTCCCTTTCCATATGAATATTGAAAACCCACAGCACAGATGTAGGGATTGGTAGAAGATTGTGAGATCCAGAACCCCAGCCAAATATGATCTCATCATGTCATCACAAATTAGCAAAAAGGTTGGTAAAAATGATATCAGTTTTCTACTTAATTTACAGAAGTCTAAATAGAATTGATACTTTTTGTGAGAGCAAAGCCAATTACACATAATTTAAACTTTTAATTAGTGTCAATAACTCTTTGACACCAGCAAAGGCACCGTTATTAAGTACAATGCCTCTTTCATTATCGATGTTCAATAACAGAGCTTTTCCAACGTAATAACAGCAGCATATAAAAATGAGAATTTCTATAATTATAAATTTGTGTCTTATCGATAAAAATACATGCCTAATAACTCAAAACTGAGACCAGTCTCAGTCTTTCACTAAGCTATGCCTTAACTGACTTGTTAGGAAAAAAAAAACCAAAAAACAAAAACCCTGGTCTATAAAGACATGCTGTCTTTCCCTACATTTATGGAAAAACCCATCATAGAGACCAAATGGAATTTGCCTCCTTTTTTCCTCTTTTAGAAGAGGAGTGGAAAAGGCGGTATTTGTTGTCATTGTGGCTTTCTAATCTAGACTCTGCAAATAAATTCTGTTTCTGACTCTATTTGGTGACATTTCCAGCTATATAATTTTCCTGGAACTCCATTTATGGAAAGTACTTTAAGATATAAAAGTCTACATAGTTCATTAACATTTTGAACTTCTAGGGCCCCAGGGCCTCACTGAGTTGTCTTGGTCTCACCAACACCCAGTGGGACAGACGCCCTCAACCTCATGGTTTTAGCTCCCTTCCAATCTGAGCAATCATTCAAGCAAACATCCCTGTAGGAGACCAGGGAGCACCTCATCCCTTTGTTACTAGAAAACCTGCCTCCCACAGTGCCCGCTTGTTCACTCTCCGGTGGCTCTGCCTGGCACGTGGCACCATCCTCCCCCAGGCTATAAGCCTGTGTGACTGCATCCATCTCATCTGTCCAGCACTGAGTGGCATGTACTGCCATCTTCAGAACCCCAGGGTGGGCTTCTCCCCTAGGGCGAGAAGACGAGGCAAACAAAACCCTAATGGCCAGCGGCAGTGGAGCACACTCAGGCAGGACTGACTGGCTGTTCCTTTGCTAACAGCCCAGTTCGCAACATGAGCAAGGTGTCCTGAGGTGGAAATGCCCCTTGCTGACCAACTCACATGGCATTTTCTTATCTTTCCTGGGTGCAACTGTATCTTTCCATTCTAAAGTGTCACTTGTTTCCCCAAGGTGAGAAGTGCTGTCAATGGACCATACACTGGCTTGAGGTGCTTTGGTTGAGTCTTGTATCTGTCTGGTGGTCTCTGGGACTCTTGCCACCAAGCCTGAGATGGGGGTATGTAATAAGACCAGTCTGGGTTGATGGGGGGCTCATCTAGGGTGGAGATGACCTAGCTTCGGAGCCAGGGGCACTTGCGTCCTGCTTGTAAGTGGTCAGCAGTGCTCATCCTTAGGAGGAAGTGAGCTCTGCTGTCCTCATCCTAAGCCAGATGCCATGTGCTGGAGGTCACCCCTGTCCCAGGCCTCTTGGGATCAGCTGTCCAACAGCAGGGGACTTGTGAGTAGATTCGTGGAGTGTGGCTGCCTTCCATGTCTTATCTTGGGTGACTCTGGTGAAGGTGGGACCCAAGGGCCAGTGCAATAGCCACTTTTCAAAGGGTCCTCTTAGCACTATAATTTTGGCCTCTTAGCAATCTTCGGCCATTGCGACAAATCACCCATCCTTCTTTCCGTGGTGAAAAAGAACTTGGGGACCCTCTGACCTCAAGGATACTCAGACTATTGATCAAAGTAACTGATGTCTCTATATACAAGAATGGTACAACACAGGGGCTCATGGGGACACTAAATATCCTGTTCAATGCTCCACAAGTGACCAACAGTGACCCCAGCACTCGCAGTGCTGGGTGCTTTGAAGATGTTCAACAGGACATCCACCTTCCCTTTGGCCTCCGTGTAGCTGGAGGCATAAAGAGCTCCCCCCAAAATGCCTATTTAAGTTTCCAAGTGGCCAGTGGATGCCCTCCTGGCCTTCACTGTGGCCACAGGTATTGCTTGGTCTAAACTCTAGTCCAGACGTCCTCAAACTACAGCCCGCAGGCCACATGCAGCCCACCTAGGACATTTATCCGGCTCTCTGGGTGTTTTTGCCGCTGCTGCCTGTCCTGCTTAGCAGCCGACTCATCTTGGGGCCCGCAGTCTGGCCCTCCAATGGTCTGAGGGACAGTGAACCGGCCCCCTGTTTAAAAAGTTTGAGGACCCCTGCCTTAGAGGACCACAAGCTCCTCACACTGGTGCTCACTGGTTCCCTCCATTTCCTTTATCAGACAGCAAGGGGGACACTTCTCAAATTCATACTTTTTTGGTTTTTAATTTTTGTTATGTACTTTTTTCACATTAATATGAGGGTACACAAGATTAGGTTACTATGTCTGCATTTGTAAAGACCCTGTTGTGGTTGTGTCCCACACCCAGGAGTTGTGCCATGTACCTATACATTGTGTCCATGAGGGGGGAGCTTACCAATCCCTCTCCCTCCTCCGTCCTCCCTCCCCAACTTGAATTGAATTGAGTTTTTCTCTCATGTGGTCATGTATTAGTTTGTCTACTGGCCTCATATTGGTGTTGAGTACATTGGATAATTGCTTTTCTATTCTGATATTTTTCTAAGGAGAATTTTCTTCAACTCCATCCAGGTTAACACATAAGATACCAAGTCTCCATCATTTTATGGCTAAATAGTATTCCATGGTGTACAGACACTGTAGTTTATTAATCCATTCCTGGGTTGATGGACACTTAGGTTGTTTCCATATCTTGGCAACTGTAAATTGAGCTGCAATGAACAACCTAGTGCAAATGTCCTTATAATAAAATAATTTTGGGGGGCGGAGCCAAGATGGCGAACTGCAGCCAGCTTTTTTCAGAAGCTCCCGTCCAGAAGGAGGCTGAAAGGACAGAACCTTAGCAAATTAGCTGATGGTTTGGAGCAGAGACAAGAGAGAAGATTGAAGAGTGCACTTCAACCTTCCTGAGGCGAGCTGCGACCCTGAATCTACAACCAAAAGGTACAAAATCCACCACCAAGCAGACGGGAGTCCCCTCCCCCACAACAAGGGCTCGCGCAGTTTACTCCATGCAAACAAGCGAGCAGAGTTCAAACTGCCTCCCACTCTATT
>NW_003852675.1:669516-676632 GCF_000181295.1 Otolemur garnettii
AAAAAAAAAAAAAGAAAAAAAAAAAGAAAATAATTTTTTTCTTCTGGGTAGTAATGGGATTGTGGGATCAAATGAAAGGTCAAATTTGAGTTCTTTGAGGATTCTCCATACTTCTTTCCAAAGAGGTTGTATTAGTTTTCAGTCCCACCAACAGTGCAAAAGTTTTCCCTTCTCTCCATATCCATGCCAGCAACTGCAGCTTTGGGACTTTGTGATATGGACCATTCTCACTGGGGTTAGATGATATCTCAGTGTGGTTTTGATTTGCATTTCTCTGATGATTCAAGTTCACATTTTTGACAACCACCCTATCCTGAACTGCCAAAGAGGTATGGAGTATGCCCTATAGGAAGTCACCTGCTGGAGGTGGATCAATAATCCCACACTGCCCTCCTCCACTCATGGCAGACACGCAAAGCAATGTGCATATGGAAAGCACATCATGTTACCTCCCCCCAAATTAAAAAAAGAACCATGCTGATGGTGGCAGAAGCCTTGAATCTCTGTTGCTAACTCCTGTGAAACAATTGGAGGCAGGAACTTCTCATTGTCTTCCAAACTTTATTGCTATATAGGTGTAATTGCAGCCTTTTAAATTCACTCTTAGGGCTGGCAGTGGCTCACACCTGTAATCCCAGCATTGTGGGAGGCTGAGGAGGGAGAATTGCTTGAGCTCAGGAGTTTGAGACTTGCCTGAGCAAAAGTGCACCCCCGACTCCTAAAAAAGTGAGAAAAAAAAAAAAAAAAAAACTCCAGCCGGCACAGATGAGTGCCTGTAATCCCAGGGCTTCCAGAGGCTGAAGCAGCGGGATGCCCACAGCCCGAATCTGAGGTTGCAGTGAGCTATGACGCCATTGCACTGTGTTCAGGGCATAGGTGGGACTCTGTCAAAAAAAAAAAAAAATAAAAGCAAACAAATAAAAATTAAAAAACATTAAGCACGGAAATAATCTCTTATTTCAAAAGATAAGTCATCATTATAACAGATGCATTCTTCACATATTAATTATAATAATGCTCAGGATGGAGGTGCACTGTTTTTCATTAAAGTTTTCTCCCAATTTATGCAAAGTTGGACAATTAATTTGTGAACTGCTCCTGGAAAAAGTGCTACATACCTCATTGCTGAATATCACTACGGTCACCTTCAAAGTACTCCCTTTGGCCATCTGGTGACGGTAATAATATTCAGCAATGAGGTGTGTAGCACTGTTTCAAGGAGGAGTTTGCAAACTTCATGGTCTGGAACTTGTATACTAACCAACAGATGTGCATGTTAAAATTCATTCCTATGTGGTACAAACTTCATGTTATACTCCATGAGCTATTTTAAATTTCTCATGCTATTCTGACATGTGCATGTATTCTGAGCTCATGTTGGCTACCATATCTTTTTTCTAGCTTATATACTAATTAGGCTACAAGCACAGAATAAGGCTGCTAATATAATGGATCAAATCTGTGAGCCTCAGGTAAGGCAAGACAGTAAATGTATAAATATCAGACTGAATCCAACTTCATTGATTCAAAACTGAATTATAAGAGTTCAAAAGTGGTGGCACATGCCTGTAATCCCAGCTCTTTAGGAGGCTGAGGCCTGTGTATTGCTTGAGCTCAGGAGTTTGAAACCAGCCTGATCAAGAGCCAGATCTGATCTCTACTAAAAATAGAAAAACTAGCCCAGAGTTGTGGTAGATGCTTGTAGTTCCAGCTATATGGAGACTGAGAAAGGGGGATGGCTTGAGCCCAAGAGTTTGAGGTTGCTGTGAGCTATGATGATGCCACAGCATTCTACCCAGGGTGACAAAACAAGAATTTGTCTCAAAAAAAAAAAATTTAAAAAGGCAAGGTGTTCTTACTTCAGGTGTTTAAAAAAAAAATAGTTCCAGTTGTTCCTATCCAGGTTACACACAAATGTAAATGGAAGATATGTACATCCGAGGTGGTTTCATAATGCTGAGAACAAAGTCAATTTTTTTAGCAGGTTCTGCAAAAATAAAATCTATCACAGCAGAGGGTTCAGTGCCAATACCAAATCATAAATACAATGATCAACTCTGAAAACCAGCACAGGTCGAACTAAATTTAATTGCTAATTTATAGAGGTAGATGGGTTATTTTTTAAAATTTTTATTCCAAGGAAAATTTGAATCAATATATATAATCAGCAGACAAGGATTTCAGATAAGGAAAAAAAGGGGTTGATATTTAGATGCATTTTACGGATTACCACACCAATCTTTTTCCCATAGAAGCTTGTTTCCTGTATATTTTGATGGGAATTCCTACCTTATAAGCCTCTGTCAGTATTCTGAAAATTAAAATACTCAATAAATAGTGGCCAAATTGCATCTTTTACAAACATCTTACTCCGACTATAGTCATACTTTCCCAAAGAACTCCAAAGAAGTCACTGTTCTAGAGAAGCCTAATGTACTTACTCATGTGGGGGCAAAATGAGACTTGCCCTTTCCTCTGGAAGTTTACTGAAAGACCATCTCACAATTAAAGCCAATTAATTTAAAATTTATTTGCTGTGCTTATGGGGAGAAATCACAAAGTGATAACCCCATTTTCCAATGGAGTTCGGATACCTTCATCCATGCCTTTCAGAAAGGGAGGGTGGAAATTGAGGCGTATAGACTGTAAATGGTTGCTAGGGAGGTTGCTAGGGCAGTTGCTAGGAAGGTTGCTAGTGAGGTTGCTAGGGAGGTTTCTAGGTGGTTGCTAGGGAGGATGAATGGATGGAGGAGAAAAAGATTGACTTGTAGATTAACCTGGGAGAGACGTGCTTATGCCTCAAATGATTTGGGCCAGGTCCACCTACATTCCCAACCCTCATTCCTGACATAATTTGGGATAACAAGAAACAGGAAAGGGAGTCGATTGTCTCCTCTGATCCTCTGATCAGGCCAGCCCAGTTTATGCAGGTGGAGGCAAGGCCTCCTCCCTTGCATGGCCTTCCATTCAAAGTATCCTTTGTAACAGGGAGTCAGACTTTGGGGTGAAATTTCCTTAGCTCCTTCACCCACCTCTTAGTCTCTTACATAAGCACAACAGTACTAACGTAAGTTTTGTTTGTGTGTATGTGTGTGCTTGTGTACTTTGTGGCCTCCTGCCCAGCTTCTGCAATATCCGAGGCTGGCACAAGTTCAACATAAATAACATCTAACAATGTAAGAAAGCTTGACTTTTACGTGCCCAACAGGTAGTAGAAGATGGATGTCAGTGTAAAGGAAATATTCATTATGGGGAAAACTCATACTATTTGACAGACTATCCATTTCATGCCTTTCACACAAATATTATATCCCTAGAATCAGGTTTCCAAGTCATCAAAAATAAGGGCTGCTTTTTACACTTCTAGCTGAAAATAAAAACTATAATTAGCTTACCTTTGGGGAGATGTGATACAAAATATTAATGACTACCACAACTCATCAAAAGCACAAGATTTGTACTGATATAAATTATATACTCTTCCTATGAATGTGTATAGAAATATAGATGCACTTTATAAATGCATTTTATAAATGCAATTTAAAACATGAGAGCTTTGGTAAATCATTCAGACATCTGTATGTTGAAAGGATTACTTTTATCTCTCTCTACAATGAGAATTACATTTCAAAATTTTATAAAGCAAATAATTTTTTTATGAAGTAAAAGTGTTCAATCATTATTAATAATGATAGTAGCAATGCTTTAGAAGAGGAATTTTGTCAGTATGAAATATTTGATTTATGGATCTTAATCAGAAGTGTACAAATCTCTGTTGAAGAAAAGATAAAGATCCCTGTCAGCATTTTAAAAATAATAGATGAAAACTCAAAGTTCCATTTAAAATCTACATAATAAAATGGGGTCCAAAAAAATCTTAAAGAAATACTTTGCAATAGAAATGAAGTATTTCTTAAGTACCGTTTCATGAGAGCAAAGTTTTCCCAAAACATCTTTTTGGAATCTTAATAGTTTACCCTAGTGAATGCTTTCCTTCAGTAAACCCTAGTAAAATGAGAAAGAGTAGGGTTTTTTAAAATGATAAATAATTTATATGGCTTAATATAACTGAGCTTTGATTTCTATGGTGCTACTTGTCAGTGCCGTCACCAAGGAAGCAGGCCGGACGATGAATTGTAAGCTCGAAGCTTGCAGCAGGTGGGCCTCCCCATGCCTGCTGGGGAAAAGGCCCCAAGCAACCTCCGCAGCTGCTATTTATTGAGAACAAGCTCCCCTCCCCCGAGCCAGAGCCCCACACTGGAATTCCATCGCTGATCAGTTTCCATCTGCTAACATCTGTTCATTAAATTCTAGTGATTACTTGTATGTTTCAAAAACTGCCACTTTGTCTCTGCAAGCCCACTGTCCCTGTCGGTCATCCCTTTGTCTCTGCATGCCTGCTGTCTTGGTTCCTACACATCTTCCTGCATAGGTTGCTACATAGGTTGTTACATAGATCACTACATGTGTTGTTACATAGGTTGTTACATAGATCACTACATACATTGTTACATAGGTTGCTACATATCTTATTACACAGGTTGCTACATATCCTGTTACATAAGTTGCTACATATTCTGTTACATAGGTTGCTATAGCACTTGTGAGAGTATGAGTATGAGTATACAGTTTCTTTGCTTATTCAAATGCCAATAAAATATTTTACTATCCAGGCTCCTTAAAAAGTGGATTAATTGGGCAGCACCTGTGGCTCGGTGGGTAGGGCGCTAGCCCCATGTACCAAGGGTGGAGGGTTCGAATCTGGCCCTGGCCAAACTGCAACAAAAAGATAGCTGGGTGTTGTTGTCAGCACCTATAGTCCCAGCTACTTAGAAGGCTGAGGCAGGAGAATTGCCTAAGCCCAAGAGCTGGAGGTTGCTGTGACTGTGATGCCACCACACTCTACCAAGGGAGACAAAGTGAGACTCTGTCTCTTAAAAAAATAAATAAATAAAAAATAAAAACTGGATTAATTGCTAAAAGTAAGGAGTATGCGTATACTGTGGTGTGTGGTATGTGTTGTTTGGTGTATCTGTGGTGTGCGTGTGCATGATTTTTGTAAAAATGGTATGTGTACATGGAGTGTGTGAATGTGTGTGCACGCTATGTGATTGTGTGTGTGTGTGTGTGTGTGTGTGTCTGACTGCTTCTCTTGGTGTGTCAGCATCGGTCATTTAAATAAATTTTTGTCATATTGTCAGGGAAGACAAAATGATAGATCTTACAAAAAGTATCCCAGGAGTTTTCCACAGAAGAACTGGTGTTTGAGACATTTCAGGAGGGAATTTGACAGTCCTAGCCAGGCTCACACCCTCTGCAGTGCTTCTCAGAGTTCAGGCTTTGGAGCTGACCTTGGCTCTAGTTCTGAGCAGAACCAATCAATGGGACCAGAGAGGCAGGGCTCTGCTTCCCTGGAGAACAGCCCTAGGTGCTGGTATCCCAGAAGACGGGATAACAGTGGTGTCAATAATAACACTTAATATGTTTCATGCATTGTAAGGATTGTAGCTTTTTTTTTTTTTTTTTTTTTTTGAGACAGGGTCTCACTCTATCACCCAGACTGGAGTACAGTGGCAACATCATAGCTCACAGTAACCTTAAACTCTTGGGCTCAAGCCATACTCCTGCCTCAGGTACCCATAGCTGGGACTACTGGTGCCTGCATGACACACAGCTAATTTTTCTACTTTTAGCAGAGGCAGGGTCTCACTCTGGCTCAGGCTAGTCTCCACCTCCTGAGCTCAAGGGATCCTCCCACCTTGGCTTCCCAGAGGTCTGGGATTACAGGTGGGAGCTACCTTGCCCAGCCAAAAGTTTAAGCTTTATGTAATGTAATTGTAAGACTTTCTCTAGTTTGCCTTTTGCTTTTTAGATGGTTTTGTAATGTATAAGAATTTTATATTTTATACAGTTTAGTTCATCACTCCATTTTGTATGATTTCTCCTTGACATTATGATTTTAAGGGACATTCTCAATACACACAAACATATATCCCTAATTTTCTTCTTTCGTCTAATCATCTACATTTAATATTGGAATTAACTTCTATATAAAATGTGGGATCGTGATCCAATTGTATCATTTTGCATAATTAAATCATTAACCAATATTTGAATACCATGAGTGGGATGATCGTTCTTGTTTTGTAGATAGAAAATTTCATCCTGTTTTTACACTAAATTACATTTTTTGCTTTTTATTCTGTTTATGTTTTTATTTTGGTGCCATTGCAGATTTGTATAATTTCAACATCATAATTATTTTAAATATCACACAGTTCTAATTCGCAATATTGGTTCTCATTATATGTTCATTCATCAGATGAATCTAGAATCACTTTTTTCAAGTTTTGAGACATTCTCCTTGGAATTTTTATTAGAATTTAAGCATATTTTAAACTGATTGCCAGCAAATTAAAGAGATAATACTGAATATTCTCGACCAAAATGTGATGGGTAAATTCTTCAAGCCTCACTTAATGCTAATTAGTTAAAATTAATGTATTAAATTAATATAAATTAACATAATGTAATGCAATAATAATTAATATGAATTAATGCTTTTGGCTTTATTTTCCTATCTTATGCTTTCCACCATTTGTTTCAATCATATTTTCATTATTTTCCACAAACATCCAATTTAAAACTTGCACTTATAAACAAAGGCTATTACAGGTAATAGGTAAATGCACCTATTCCCAAATTCAACTTAAGAACAAACGTACACAGGATGCTTACTTTTCCATTCTTGTGATACTTCACTTAGAAAAATGTTCTCCAAATCTGTCTAGGTTGTTACAAAAAGATACAAAATCTCAGTCATTGTTTGTCATTAAAGGACACAATTGTGACTCGGATATTAAACTATCTCATTTGAAGACTGGGGACTGCCTGGTTTTGTTTTATTGATTACATTTTTGTCTCTTTCTTATCTTGTAATTTGGAAACTGTAAAACACATTGTGATTTTTGAATTTTTTAAAAAAATTTTTGGCTTTAATTAATAAACTTTGATTATTTATTTATTTATTCATTTTTTTTTTTTTTATTGAATGGTAACTGTGTACATTGATGCACTTTGGGGGTACAGTGTGGTGTTTTCATACACAATCCAAGA
>NW_003852675.1:687360-704217 GCF_000181295.1 Otolemur garnettii
AATGATCTTCCTTGGATTTATAGCTTGCCGAACTTCTTTCTGGGCTCAGCTCCCCGTCTTTGACTTCATAGATTCGGATTCCAACCAGTTTTTCTTCCTTTGTTCAGGAGCCTCTGACCAGGGTTGCTACCAGTCGGCCATCTTCCCAGAATCCCCTATCTATTCATTTATTTTTGAAGATAGCTTTTTTGGAGACAAGATCTCACGCTATCACCCAGGCTGGAGTGCAGTTGGTGAGATAAGATACTCACCCTGAGTAGAGTGGTGTGGTGTCATAGCTCGCAGCAACCTCAAACGCTTGGGCTTAAGCAATCCTCCTGCCTCAGACTCCCAAGTAGCTGGGACTACAGGTGCTCTCCACAGCAGCCCAATAGTTTTTCTATTTTTAGTAGAGACAGGGGTCTCACCCTTGCTCAGGCTGTTCTCAAACTCCTGAGCTCTAGCAGTCCACCTGCGTTGGCCTCCCAGAGTGCTAGGATTACAGGTGTGAGCCACCATGCCCAGCCATAAACTTTATTTTTAGGGTAGCTAAGGTTCACTGCTAAGTTTTGCAGAAAGTATAGAGAAAGAACAGACCTCCTTATTCATACATAACCTCCCGTCGTGCACCATAGGAGCACTTTTGTTACAAATAACCCACATTGACATGTAATTATCACTCAAAGTTCATGGTGAACATTAGGGATGTGTTTTAATTTGAAGGCTCCTTATATAGTCAGACATGCATGATTCACACATGTAACCTCTGATTTTAGAACTTACTTTCTTGTTTTCTTCCTGTCTGATCCTGCAGCCACACAGATCATCTGTTTACACCACAAGCCTGGCATGGCTGCAAAATTCCTCTCTCTCAGTACCTTTTCTTCTAAGTATACCAACAATTTTTAGGGTTTTTTCCCCCCTAAAGATTTACAGATTCTTGGGAATAAGAATCTAGTCCCAACTCCCTCCCCCATCTCATTGCCTCCTCCCTCCCCTGCACCTACCCCAGCAGCTGCTTCTGTGAGCCTTAAAAGCTCTGCTGGTTTTGCAAAGTCCTTTAAGGAATTATGGAAAATTCTTGGATCCATTGTTTACCAATTTGCTAAAAGGCAATCAACTTTCAAAAAACAATTTTATAATTCTTTTCAACTGTGGGACGAAACACATCCGCATCAATGCATTTCCTGGCCACAAAGTCTGGGACAGAGATATTTCAGATTTGGAAGCAAATGTACTAAAACTGTTACTATCAACAACCCAGCATGTAGATTTGGCCTCTAAAATCAAGACTGAAGAGCTAATATTTTCCACTCTGGGGGTTGGAAATCTGTTTATATTTTTTCACTGAATTATAAGTCCACCAAGGCATGCAAGTGTTCATTGGACACAATTTGATTTCAGTTTTTTCTGTTGCGGGTCATCAAACAAGATTGGATACAGTTTAAGAGCCCTCTTGGCATGCAACATTTTCTAAAGGTTTTTGATGTTTAATTATACTTTAAAATAATAATTACTTTAACAAGAGGTTTCTACCTATCTGATACAAAATTTAAAAGTGTGGTAGAGCCTCTATAGCTGACCACCTCCTTAAGTTGACCTAAAATTTAAAAGTGTAGTAGAGCCTCCCTACACCTCCTTATGTTGACCTAATTTTCATAGACTGGACATGTACCACATGGATGTATCAGTAGAGTACGTCTAGTTCCTTATGGTGACCACCTCCATGTATTGACCAGCTTGGGACAGTTCCTTGGGTGGTCAACTTTCACAGGTTCTACTGTATACTGTAGAAGCCAACATAAAATATATTTAAGAGTGTATTTTAGTGGAAAATCATTTTAAATCAAATTTCATGGTGATACTGGGCAATACATCTTCTGGCTCATGTCTAAACAAGATTTATATATTGTCGGCAGTTGTCAGGAGACAGGAGATATGATTCTATCCTAAAATTTATTTTACTACAAACATAAACCCTGGAAAACTTTTATAACATATTTTTCCCAATTGGTTTTTAGTATGACTCTTGCATTTTGAAAATAACATGGCTATTTTAAGTCAATAAAGAGTGAAAAGAGAGATTTACATCTCCCAAATGTGATTTGTTACATGGATCCTGCAATTTTGTAAGTGAATCCTTTCTAAATTATCTTCTCTTTGGGGTGGGTCATAGTATATGACACAACTTTTTGGGGGTGGGACACAATTAGAAGAGGGAATTTACCTAACAAATGCAGTCAGTGTAACCCAATTGTTTGTACCCTCAACGAATCCCAAACAATTAAAAATAAATAAATAATAAAACAAATTATCTTCTCATGGCTATCAACAGTTGGCATTGCGTTTTGTCTGTCACTGAGATAATTTATTCAGTGATCACCCACTATTTGTCTGGCCCTCTCCGACTAATAATAGAACATTTTTTGCACAGAAATGAAGCCAACCCAAATTCCTTCCCTAGAATTTCTGTTTGTGATTTATGAGTGACCAAGGTAGTGGATGCCCTGGCCAAGGGATCACATGTGGAGCTCAGATGCCCAGCTGTTTGAGATGCCCATTGCCTTACTTTGGGCAATGAGTATGACATGGCATGGATAATTGAGAGTTATCTATAAATCTGTAAAACTCATCATCTAGCTTCTAATTTGTCTTTCTCTTGTTCTTCTTGGGCAGGAGAAACCATAGTCCCTCTGAAAGCTATTCCAAGCAAACATTCCTGGTTAGAATTTGTCTGCTTTCTGCAGAATCACATGTGGTACCAGATCATCGTTTGTACCCACGACAAGTCCACTGGAAGAAAATGGTTGCTAGGTTTCCAACACCCTCTGCATCATTCTGACCTAAATGTGAAATCACTTGAGATCGCGGGACAGATTTCTAAATTGTCACATACAACAGTGTCTATTGTCGCAATAGACACTGGACAACAAAAATGCTAGGCACAGTCTTGCTTTTCAAGGTGGAGTCTAATTGTTCTTTTATCTTCCAAAGATAAAGAAGTGTGCATTTGCATCTAGGAGGTTATCAGTTTCAAAAATAAAAGTCGCTGGCTTAAGGAACTGCACAACGCATCACAAATGTAAATGATGGCTGTTCCCATATTGTAAAAGTAATATCTGATAAAATTCATTATGGTAACATTGCATTAAATGTAACTTAATTCCAATAGTAATAAGCTCATGGTAGATGATGATATAGTCAAGTGAAATAAACACAAAATATGTTCTTGTAGATGAAATACTTCAATTAATATTTTTATGTGTATATACATGTAAATTATACAGGTTAAATGCAAATAATAAAAAATCATGCTTTTAAATGTATCTATTCAATTTCTATGTTTACAAAATTTTAAATTCTATGGCTTGAAGATCTATCATGATCCCAAATGTGAGAAATGAATACAATGAATGCAAGAATGATGAAACTGGCTGTGCTGTAAGTTATGCATCTGTTTAATGTACAATCTGCTCAACCACCTTAGTACAGAAGCAAATACTGATCACTTTTTTTATTACTGAGCTGAAAATTTAAGTGATGTGAATATTTAAATATTTCCAACTTGGAAAAGTTTGGACAAATCTGATTGAATTTTAAAAGAGAGTCTATTCTGAGTAAGAAGTATTGCTTATGAACTTTGGTTATAACTTGAGGGTATGTTTGCCATCCACAAAAGTGGATGTTTGAGCCCAAGAACCGGGCTGGAACATGTAACCTTTTGTTCAGATGCCCTGAAAAAGTGTAGTTTAAGATAAGAGAGAAGATTTGGAGTTAGTTTTTCTGAGATTTTTGACAGTTGATATATTTAGATTCCAAACCATCAAAATTCCAAAACTCTTGATTTCCGAATAAGGTTTTGAAATTCCAGACCCCCTTCCATTTCGAATTCTCACCCCTTACTGATTTCCTTACAACCCTTGAATCTCACCACACCAAGTAGGGATAGGATAATAATGATCTGGTAAGATTCGGGAAGAGGGACGTCTGTCTGCGTGACGTGTTTGGTTGTGGTCCTTTCATAGTCCACAAACTTGGGTGTAGAAAAAAATGCAGCTTTGTTTTTCTATAACTGCATTTGTTTTATAAAATGAGCTGCTATTCCATTCTGGTGGCTAACATTTAATCCCATGTGATTTTGGATAAATCTAGTCACCTGCATTTTCTTCCTTGGGATGACTGTTACGTGTTGAAGAGCCTTATCTTATCAGAACTGTCAAGTGTGGGAAAGTGAAGTAAATCTAATGCAGGAGTCACCTTTCCACATAGGTGTAAGACAGGACGTGCATTTTTCTTGTCTGGTACCTGGTTTCCTCCATCACTCAGCCTGGCCTATTCCTCCAGGTTCTGAGTTCAGCAACTCCCACAGTGCAATCCGTGCTGGGTATACAAGAATGTTTTATAACCTTATGATTTCTGATTTTTTCCCTTCATCGCAGCCCAGGTATCTTCATTTCCTTTGGGGCAAGGAAACTTACTTTTACTTTGTCATACATTCTTCCTAATCTATTATTCATAAGTGAACTTTATTTCTTGAGTCCCCCAGGGTTCTAGTATTTGGTTCCCAAAAAGACTTGAAAAGCATCACCTCTCAGACATGATGTCTCTACAATGAGCTTTAAAGAATTCTTGGTAAAAAGAGAAAAGCCAAGAATGATTTTGCTGTAACCACCGTTCTCAGAGGTAAGCAATAACTGTATCTATAGGAAAAGGTACAAAAGAATAAAAAATGAATTACTGAGAGAAAAATAGATTGGTTACAATAGTGTATTGCTATGTTAGTAAATAAAGGATATGTTTTAAGTTATAATGTATTTCTTCCTGGATAAATTAGAATGAGCTTGAAAACAGTAACAGAAAACTAGAGACAGAACCAATAAAACCAAAAGTTAGTTCTTTGAAAAGACCAATCATATTATTATCTAACCTCTTGTAGTACAGATCAAAAATCAAACATAGAAACAAACAAACAAACAAAAAAGAATCCAAGGGGTGGTCCCTGTAGCTCGAAGGAGTAGGGCACTGGCCCCATATGCTGGAGGTGGCGGGTTCAAACCCAGCCCTGGCCAAAAATTGCAAAAATGATAAAAAATAAAAAAACAAAATAAATCAAAAAAGAACCCAAATTACTAATACAAATATCAAATGCAACAGAGGCTCCGTAGACATTTAAAAGACAATAAGACACAAATAGTTCCCTTGTAACTTAACCCCTTCAGAACAGCTTTATGAGGGTATCAAAAGCTCATCAGTTTTTTAAACCACTATACTTATTTTCTTATTATCTATTTCCCAACTCTTAAGAAAATGTCCTATGTTTTTGCAATGGTAGCAAATGACTTGCACAGTAGGGTAACTAGAGTCTGTAACAAGAAATCTAACAATAATTTAGTGATGTGAGCAATTGAGTCTATTTGTTTTCCCTCTGGTACATCCCATTCAGCTGGGGTGGTGTTTCAGGTAAACGGGAAGTCAGCCTGCACAGTTATCCAGTGCCAGGCTGCAATCTTTGGCATGGGGCTTCCAGGGTCACCTCCCTGCGCACTCTGCTGCTAAATCCATCATGCTGTCTCATCCAACTGCAGGGAGCACGGGGAATACAGTCTGTGTGTGCTCAGTAAGAACCGAGGCACACATTTGGGGGAGCAATCATCAATCTTGGACAGAATCACTGTCACTTAATCAGTAAGGGGAGGCTGCACAGTCATCCAATCAAGGACAGGGTGGGGAGTTGATCTGAAAGAAGTAAGTGTGCAGGCCTGATGCCCTCCCCCCTCCAAAAAAGACAGAATATGGTTTCAATTTTGACAGTATGATGGCTCTCAAATACCTGGGTGGCTCAGCTCATATGTGGGTCATTATGAAATTTTGAGATACTCAAGAAATGTAAAATCCACACAGGCAGAAACAAATGAAGCCCTCCCAGAATCACCAAAAAGCTGAGCAAGTTGAAACTTGAATGCGTGAATTGGAAAGGACACTGGAACTATGTTTCTTGGAGGTGAAATAATGGAGCATAGCACAGTCTGTCTCAAAACTTTTGTAATGACCCACATATAAAGGTGTAAGACCAAACCATGAGATAGAGAATTTATCATTGCCAAGATGTTCTTAGTACAAAGAAATATTACTAGTATCCTTATCTTTGTCTTAGAGAAGATGTTCTTGCTACAGAGAAATATTACCAGTTATCATCTCTGAAGTCCTTCATTATAAATTCAGACAGGAGTAACTATGTGTTGCTGAATCACACTAATACCCAACAAGGCCAATTTGAATACAGCAAATCACAAATGATTGTGCATATTACTATGGAATTAGCTCAATACGAATCATTGATTAATGAATGAAATAGAGTCATTTCTTTCTAGAACTAGTTCCTAGAATATCTTAAAGGTATCAATTTGATTTTCTAAATGTCAAAAGCAAAATTGATATGCAGTCACCAGCAAATTAATTAATAAAGTTATTTAAGGGATCATTTGCATTTAATCATAATTTGAATATTATATTTTAAAACAGATGAATAAGAGAAAATTTTGAAAAATATTAATATTTTGGAGAGTAATGAAATTTTTGATCTTTGACTATTTTCACTAAATTTTTTCCTGATCTTAGTGTCTTAACCACCAATTTTTGTTATAAGTACTAAAGTTGATATTTGAATTTTATATGGTTTCAAAACTATTTTTTTTTTTTTTTTTTGAGACAGAGTGTCAAGCTGTTGCCCTGGGTAGAGTGCCATAGTGTCACAGTTCACAGCAACCTCAAACTCTTGGGCTTAAATGCTCCTCTTGTCTCAGCCTCCCAAGTAGCTGGGACTACAGATACCTGCCACAACGCCCAGCTATTCTTTTTCTGTTGCAGTTGTAGTTGTCATTGTTGTTTTAGCTGGCCCAGGGTGGGTTTGAACCCTCTAGCCTGGGTTTATGTGGCCGGTTCCCTAGCCACTGAGCTACGGGTGCCACTGGTTTCAAAACTATTAATATGGCTGTAATCCCAGCACTCTGGGAGGCGAGGGGGGTGGATCACTTCAATACTATTTTTGTGTCCATTAACCCAGTATGTGTGTGCACTTCTTTTTTTTTTTTTTAATTTCAGATCATATGGAGGGTAGAAACAATTAGGTTACAATGATTACATTTGTTAGATAGAGTCCCTGTTGTAGTTGTGTCCTGCACCCAGGAGCTATGCTGTGGACCTCACATTGCTCCCATTAAGTGGGAGCACACCCATCCCCTTCCCTCCTCTCTCCCCTCTCCCCCAACTTGAATTGAATTTTTCTCTTGTGTGGTCATGTATTAGTTTGTCTACTGCCTTCATATTAATATTGAGTACATTGGATGCTTGCTTTTGAAAATTCTTGTGATACTTTACTAAGAAGAATGTGTCATAAAAATTTGGAGACTTTACATCTTTTGTACTAACATGGATGGAGTTGGAACCCAGACTTCTTTATTCCCCTCCCTGCCACCTTCCTACCCTCGGCAGTAACCATCATTCTGTTCTCTGTCTCCATGAAATCAGTCCTTGTTTCAGCTCCCACATACAAGTGAGAAACGTGGCATTTGTCCTTTTGTGCCCTGGGTTATTTCACTTAACATGATGGCCTTTGATTCCACCCATGTTGTTGTGATTGGAAGGATTTCGTTCGTTTTTATGGCTTAATAATATTCCATCGTGTATATGGAACACATTTTCTTTATCCATCCATCCATCGATGGACACTTAGGTGGATTCCCAACTGTGTTGCAGTAAGTACAGATCTACTTTGATTTGCTTATTTCCCTTCTTTCAGAAAATCTCACATGTCAGTGAGATTTCTGGATCATATCATGGTTCCATTTTTGCATTTTTTGAGGCATCACCATTCTACTTAGTGATACATTAATTTACATCCCCACCGGTAGTGTATATGGATTCCCTTTTTAAAAAATTTTTTGAATAATATTGAGATTAAAAATAAATTTTATTTTAAGGGAAAATAGACGGTTGAGCATTCACTGAGGAAGTATCATTTTGGATAAAGTTCTATTCTATTTTAACACGTGATAAAAATGTTTTCTCTCAATACACCATTGCATTCTAAGCAAAGTTGTGTTGTTTTTCTCTTGAATTAACAGAAATAGAAAGAACATTAGAGACAAGTTGTCCAGTTTAAATTTTGAAATGCTTTTTTTCTAGTATTTGCAGTTTCAAATGCTTCAACAAATCACCTGCACAGTGCCTGCCGTTTACCAGTAGAAGCTTTGTTGTTGCAGAAGGTGCTGTCCGATGTGAGTTTTCACATGGTGGACAGTTATCCTGCACTGCTATCCTGGACCAGACTTGTTTCTTCCCAGCCTTGTTAGGTTCTAGGGGCTCCTCAACTGCCACACCCACTGAAGGGAAGGTGGAGTAGAATGTGGGGCAAGGACAGCCACTTCCTAACGTTCAGGGCTGGACGACTGGTGACCTTGGGGCCGCATGTGGCCCTCTGGATCCTTGAGTGTGGCCTTCTAACTGAATCCACATTTTACTGAACAAATCCTTTCAATAAAGGATTTTGGGTAACAGAGTCTGGGTACAGAAGGGAGGATCCTAATTCAGTCATTAGTTCTGCTGGCTGGGACGGATGGCATGGCCATGCCTAGAAAAGATGGAGGATGGAGAGGTACAAGGGGACAGGGGGTGGTTAAGCCAAAGCTTAAGATCAGAGCAAAGAGGCATAAAACTGTCTGCCATGTTCCAAAAATGGACAGTTGGCTGGTGTTGTCTCCAGAATTACATGACAGCAATTGAGTGACAGGGATGAAAGAACTTGAAGTGGGAATGGAGGACTCTTTGGGGGTCTGTATTCTGAAACGCAGTGTGTATTTCTAGCCCTGTGGTGGGAATCTGAGAGTATCCATGAGGCTTAGGGAAATTGCAGGTTCTGAATAGGAGTTGGCAGATGGCTCAGGAATTGCCCATGTGGTTTTTAAATGGCAGAAGGAAGAAGAAGGCACTTGAGTGTCCGTATGTGCTGGGAGCTGGACTGAGTGCCCCCTCAGGCCCAGCTGGGGAAGGGATTCTGGAAAAGACTGTGGACTGCAGCAGGCAGACCTAGACATTTTGTTTCATCAAACAGCTAGAGGCTCTTTGGAAAATGGAACATTTATACACATCTTTGGAAACAGCATTTTCACTTCACCCTAATCTTTACCTAGTATAAATAATTAACCTATCAGGCACCAGGTGACTATTTCAAAACTTTTTTCCTCAGGATATATTTTGCTTCTAGATTGATACACCAGAGTTGAATTAAACTATAATCTAAACATGTTGGGTTTATCTATGAGCTAAGGAATCACTAGGGCATACCAAATTTATATGTCAAAGAGGATTTATGGTTATTCCTTTTAGATATGAAGCATTTATTACTATTTATATGTTTTCTACATTAAAAGACTATGATAGACATTATGCTACATTTAGAAAAAATATAAAAATAAAACAAAACTACATAACTAAGAAATAAAATAATTTGGTTGCCAAGTATTGTCGCTTTAAATTGATCTAGCATAGAGTGGTCCATTATTCACAGGAATAAGATTAATAATAATTTATTTTCTAGCATGACATTATATAACAAAAAGATTGTTAGCTTTTTAAATTTTGTTGTTGCATTATCAATATTGGTGACAATAATAAGTAATTTGAATTCATTTTCATTTATTTTGTGAAGAATAAAACAGTGATGTGAAAGAGTAGAAACTTGCTTTCTGGCACTTAAAAACATTGGAACTGCCAATTCTAAATAGTTATTTGCAATGGAGCAGCACTAGGATCCCTGTGGGGGAAAATGAATATTGAAATATTTTTCCTTTTTATTTTAGATTTTCATGGATGATAAAAATGCCTTCAAGGGATGAACAGAAAAGCTACATAAATTGGATTATAATGGCAAAGTAAAATACCAAATTAATCACAAAATCTAGGTGAAATTCCATTTTTCCGTGAAAAGAAAAAGAATCATCATTTTTCAACTCTTTGGTTAATTACAAAAGATGGTGTATACTCAATGTCAAACCCTAAGAGACTGACAATTAATTTAAAAGAGAATCTTAAAACCTTTTTTTAAATAAAAGTAAAAAAAAGTGTGCACAGAAGTTGGAACAACATGACTTTGTGTAGTATTCTCAACCATATTATGTGCAGTTTCAGAGTTGAAATGACAGCGTTCCTCAGTTCCAATGACATATGATGTTTGCTCTATAAATTCCCCTTCAGAGAATACAAAGAAAGATTCAGCTCTTTCCCTGGCTGGCAAATGAACCAACACTGTAATGCCTGCCATCAGTATTTTAGAAATAGCTTTTTAGTGAGGACACTGAAGAGCTATTTCTAAATAATAGAACATTTCCAAAATATAAAACAGGTTATTATTTCTTTTGTGATGCTTATTAACTTGCTATGGTTAGAAAAGTTGTAGAACTGAATGTTATGTCTTACATGTGAGATTGGCAAAAATAGATAACTTTGAAAATATACAGTTTGGGCCAAATTCAGATATCTGGTTGTTCTGACAAGCCCCCAGAACTGGATGGCCTGGTAAAATCCAAGGGAACTTGTCACTTAATATGATCCTTGCCCAGCAATCTCACGTATATAAATATAACTTGAAGATTCACCTCCACAAATATGGGAGAAGGCATTAGTTTATTCAGTGTTCTATTATTTGTAAAAACAAAAGGATGAGAAATAAAATTAATGTCTATCAACCTAGGGTACAACCCCAAGTAGAATATTATCAACTATAAACACACACACACACAGACACACACATAGTAAAAGATTGCCAGGGTATACTTGCAAACAATCAAATCAGGGGCTATGGGATATTAAAAGAAAAAAGAAAAATAAGAATGCATTTAAATATTGAACATATATCCTGGTATCATAAAGTAAGAGTGATGGGTAGCAACTGGGCAGATGATTCAGGAGTCCAAACAAGAGTTACATAACTACAACAGTTACATAACTGCACACACACGGACTTTATGTCCACTCTGTATTTTTAAGCAACTGTTTCACTTCAGAATCATGAAAATATTTTACATATACAAAAATTAATTTAAAAGCAACAACAACAACAAAAAAAACAATTGCTAAAATGGAAAACATGAAGACCAAAAGCACACACCGAATAACATGGCCCTGTTGACCATCCAAGGCCAGCTAGAGAGTGACAGAGGGCCCTGTAGGGTTAATCATTATGCATAACTGAGAACTTACTCCCACCATTGTGACATCAAAACCGGCAATAGACATTCTGTCTTCACATAAAACATTACTCAGTACTTTTCCCTAGAACTGACCTTTTCTAGTATGTACTTTAAAAAAGTTGCTGCAGTTTAGTTTTCATCGTGAGATATCTAGGAAAACAGTTTGCTGTGTCCATTGGTGTGTTCATGAGCTGTGATGAGCCCAAGTGACAGGTTAGGTTCTGATTACTTTGTTCATAAGGTCTAGGACTGGCCAAAGAGGTCATTAAAAAGAAGGTAAGTGACGGCAGCACAAATCAGGTGTGTAAATCAACATCACCACCTGGTTGTAACATCCAGTGCTGTGGTCACATAGCTTCTGATCCGTCTCTCCCTGGGTGGTGCAGCAATCATGAGTCCTTCCCCAGGCAGGCCAGTCCTGCATCTGCACTGGGTCACCAGCACATATCCAGCTAATGGATGCCTCCTCATGCCCTTTCTGTGCTCTGAGGCCTACACTTCTCTGTCAGATCAAATTCTAAAATCCCTTACCTGAGAAGTTGGCATGCCATATTCATGGTGTTTTCACGTCCTCTTTAATTCACTGAAATGCTTCTCTTCTTGTATGTTCCTATCTAGCCCGGTGGTCTTTCTCTCTCCTGTCTTTCCCATTCTTTTATCCACCACTAAAGATGGGCCCTTTCTTCTCTCTTTATGTCTTAATAAGACTGCCTCCTATTAACTGCTCTCATGATGAGCTTCTAACAATTTATTTGTCCCTTTACTTCAACTTTGTTGGTATATAGTTCAATGTACAATTCACAAACTCGCCCTAGAAAAAGTGCTACATATCTCATTGCTGAATATAACTATGGTCACCTTTAAAGTGCTCTCCTTGGGAAGCTGTGCACTGACACCTGTGCCTAGTCCACCCTTCAAAGATATTTTGGAACCCCTTTTCTAGAATGGTCATTAGAGCTGTCTTTGTATTACCCTTGATATCTTGAATGTCATCCAAATGTCTTGCTTTCAGTATTTCCTTCATGAGGTGAGTAGGAAGGGTGTTTCAATACAGTTATTTGTTTCCTGTAAAAACTCCCTCATTGACAGAGCTGTATAAACTAATGCATTGTTGTGATATAAGAGCTGTGACTTGTTGGCCAAGATTTTCAGTTAATGTTTTTCTAACATCTACTGATATTTACTTGGTCTACTATGCTTCTCACAGTCATCTGATGACTTTGATGCATAAGTCAATAAATGTTTGCAATGTTCTTGTCAGTTATGCCCCTTACTGGTGACCTTGACCTTTCCTCTTTGGTGACACTATCTCTCCCTTCAGAAAAGTATTTAATTCATTTGTACACTGCCATTTTATTCATGGCATTATCTCCATAAAGTTGAACTGACATGTCCCCTATTTCACTTCCACTCTTGCCAAGTTTAACAGGAAATTTAATATTTGTTCATGGCACTGATTCAAGCTCCAGCATTCCTATAATGGCATACAAAAACAGGCAACAACAATACTGAACACCACTAAGCAAGACACAGTCACATTTGGACATGAACACAGCTGTGAGACACTGATATACCAAGGTAATGAAATTTTACCGAGTTGTTTGTACTGCGCTACAGTCATAAATGCATAGTGGCCAGGTTGTGAACTTAATTGTCAGGCCTCATATAATGTTGGAGCACCTTAATGTTTTCTTAAGGTGATTCAAGTATTTAAAGGTAATTTCTTGAAACAATTATAAAATTTCTAAAACTCCCTTTCTTTCTAGTCTCTAATACACCTTCTGTGGGAGGTGGACAGGCTGAATTCCTCATGGACCTTCCAACTCAGGGTAAAATGCTCAGTTAGGAGGATGTCTATGTGACTATCCCTGCATGGGGAAACCAGCAGTGCAGGCAGCTGAGACCATCAACTAGTAGCTTAGGTTAGAGAATCTAAGATGTCTGTCTGAGGAGAGGTGTTCTATCCCCTCTCCAGTTTCACTGTTATCTGGCCATCTCAGAGGTTCCACCACCCTGTGTTCTTGCTTACCCTTCACCAAACCTTCCTGGGGGCTGTAATATCTCCTCTCTCGTTCTTAACTGTGGCTGCTGAATACTGACTACTGTGCATCCTTGCATGTATACTCTGTTATGTACCCAATAAAAAGATTCTGGGAAGCAGGACAGGTGCTACATTGTTCTCATGCTGCCATCAGGCACATGAAACAGTGTATGGCCTTACAGGCTTTTGCATTTATTAACCAATTGAACTAAGTTAGGTGTAAGTTTTGTGATTTCCTCAGTACTGTTTCCCTTGGTGACCACTGTCCCAGGTTGGGGTCCACTACATGCCCTACAACCTTCCATAATTTGGAGAATTAGAAGACGTCATTCATTTAATGAGGCCCCATCAGGGAGTCTAACATATCTAGTTGAAAGAAATATAGTGATATAAAATATCTTATGCAATTTAGATATCCATGTTTATTTATTAAATTACATGAAAGATTATTTAACTTGATGTAATTTCTCCAAAGTGGGGGAAACTTTTGATATCTAACTATCTCAAGAAAAATAATAAAATAAAAATACAAAATATCTTATTTTTGCATTTTCAAAATAACATTGCAAAACATCTTAAATTTGTTTATCTTAATATTAGTGAATATTTGTAACAAATTTTATTTGAAACAGTATTTTATTTTTCTTCCAATGAACTACAAATTTTATTTCTTATTTTATTTGAAACAGTATTTTATTTTTCTTCTAATGAACTACATCTATTGCTTGATGTCAGAGTTGCTGTGTTCACGAGTTGTGCAAAGGGGATGTTGTAGAAGCCTTGTGTCTCCTCTTCCCTTCCCATGTTGATGTAAGACAGACTTACTGATGTCTAAGACTCCACAATGAGAAGCAAGATGTCTGATTCAATATTTACATTGTTCAGGAAATTTCAGTGACATATACAAATAAGGTGAAAATGTATTTTTGCAAATCATCAGAATCTTCTTCCAAAAGTCTATAGAAAAAGAAATATACCAACCTTGATACTGATTCTATCTATTGTTTTATGTAATATTTAATTTATTTCCACGGAAGTGCCCCAGGTGAATACAAGTCTCTGCAGCTTGAGGTTTATATTTTGGGAAGCAATTTGGAGTCTAACACTTCCAACTTTGATAGGCTTGTCGTGGCAATGCTAAACATCTTTTTTCTGATACTTGCTTATACAAATAGACATTCAGTGGGGGCCAAGTGATGAAAAGCAGAAGTCAGCACAGGTGCATGGCCTACTTTGAGCGTGTTTGGTCCTGCACTCCCAGCAATGTTTGCCTGTCGTCTGTGTTATTGCTCACAGAGAGCTGCCATATCCATTTCTCATGGCTGCAGAATTGGCCATAATTCCTGAACCATTCCAGAAGGTCTTCTGCTTGAGAACATGTGGACTATCACTCCTGCTAAAACCACACATCTCAGGACATTGTTATTGCTTCTCACTAAAATAATGGGAAGAGGAGATATGTTCAGGTGTGAGGATTGAGGAAATATACATCACTTCACAAACACTGATCAGCAGTCCAGTGCAAGCCAGTGATTGCTTTTTAATACATACCTCTTCCCCACGTAGTGTTACTTGACCTGCCGGACACAGGCATTTTTCAGCCCTCTATTTTCCTAGGGAAGGCAACTCCACCCTTTCTAGAAGCCATTTAGGGAAAGTGCATGGGAACCCTCCTGCCATGCAGTAACTGGGCAGTTTCATATTTCAATCAATTGATGTCATTACCTTGTTGGGGATGCTTCAGTGACTTCCCTTTGACTGAAGAGTGAAATCCAAGTTTCTGCATTAGCCCACTGGGCTCCAGATGGTTTCACCCTTGCCTGCTCCCCCAGCACATGGTGCCAACCCTCCAGGCATTGCCCTCCTCATGCCAGCTCACTAGTTTGATGCTGTCATTGCTGCTCTGCATCGTCTCAGGGCTTTTCCTGTGACTGACACTGTCCTCCCAGACCCTGGTGGATTCCCACTGTTCACATTCTAATTTAAACAGTAGCTCCTTCAGCAGCTCTTCACCCCTCAAAACGGATTCCTGAACCTCCACTGAGCCACTCCTGTCTCTTTACTTCATTTGATTTTATTTCTAGCACTCAATACAATCCATAATCATCCATAGCTGTGCATTTATTTGTTTTCTTTCTTTCTTCCAGAATATAACTGGCATAAGCATGGGGACTATGTCAGTCACTTGGATTTTGGCATCACCTATGTCTAAAATAGGGTCCAGCTCCATAATAGGTAGCTACTCAGAATATTTTGATGAAAAAAAATGCCAAAAAGGAGCATTTCCTTGACATGTGTGTTTTAGGAAAATAGAAATCACATCAGGGATTCAAGCTAACGTTTAAGACTTAAGACTAGAAAAATCCACCCATCTTCTGAAAACCCGTTAGAGTTCTTTTCAGGTGTTCATTGGGCAGCATTCCTGAATCTTTAATATGAGACTGTATGCATCACCTTTAATAATGTGTTATGTTCATGTTGGAAAACTGGTCTGGACCGTGGTGGGAAGTGCTGAGTGGTGACCACCTGCAGCGAGTGGCTCCTTGGCTTCCATGCAAGGAACAGAGAGGACCAGTGGCCAATTTAACTTTCAAGATTCTGCTTGTGAAGAAACGGGTCAGTTGACAGGGCTGTTCATGCCGATCTCTGTGCCAGGCAAAGAGGTGAGTCACAGCACTTAGTGGAGACAGTGCTTTTGCAGAGGTGCTGCCCAGATCTGCTGTGCCGGAATTTCTCATGTTGGTGTTCAGTGGTTACTGCCTTCTCTCTAGTCTGCTCTCATTGACTGATGTCTGGGCTCTTTTCGGAGTGTTGATTGATACAACTATATATGTGTAGATGCAAAATAGAAAACAAATCGTAATTTATTAGTTAATACAATATGCTAGAATTCAAGGAACTGGTTTTCTCTTTCCTTTCTTTTTTTTTTTTTTTTTTTGGGACAGGATCTCACTCTGTCACCCTGGGTAAGAGTACCATGGCAGCATCATCATAGCTCACAGCAACATCAAACTCCTGAATTCAGTGATCCTCCTGCCTCAGCCTCCCAAGTAGCTGGGACTACAAGTACCCACAACACCCAACTAGTTTTCCTATTTTTAGTAGAGATGAGGGTCTCACTCTTGCTCAGGCTGTTCATGAACTCCTGAGCTCAAAGTATCCACCCACTTCAGCCTCCCAGAGTGTTGGGATTAAAGACTTGAGCCATCTTGCTCAGCTGGAGAAATTGTTTCCCACAAAGGATTCAGAAAGATGATCCCAATGGCTGGTGCAATGAATAGCCCTGATAAAAGACCTGGAAAATAAATCAGTAGCAGCCTATTTCAGTTTGATAACTGATCGGAATGTTTAGTTCAAGATAATACTGAAGTTGGGCTTCTTCCATGACCTGGCAATTATGCCCATCGATCCACGAATGGATCAACAAACTGTGGTGTATGTACACCATGGAATACTATGCAGCCATAAAGAAAGATGGAGACTTTACATTCTTCGTGTTCACATGGATGGAGCTGGAAAATGTTCTTCTTAGCAAAGTATCACAGGAATGGAAGAAAAAGTATCCAATGTACACACACCTATTATGAAACT
>NW_003852675.1:704509-707355 GCF_000181295.1 Otolemur garnettii
GAAGTTAGCAAAAATGAAGGATAGAGGTGGGCAGCCAACGTAAGTTCATTGTACTATTAGTTTCTGCTTGTTTGTGTGTACTCCTCACCACTTCTTTTTGTGACCTGGCTATGTGCCCTCCTCCAGACCCAGTTGTTGTCCCTGTCCCTTTTCTGTGTCCTCCACCCTCAGAGCCTTTTCAACTTGCCTGGCTTCTTATCACCCCTATAATGGGACTCACTTCTTCATCTTCCACCCTGAGTTTCAAGCTAGTCTTCTACTTATTTTTCCACATTTTTCTATTCATCACTTATTCTGCAAATTTATTTGCCTATTTGTTACTTATTTAAAATAAACTCAAATACAATACAGTCATTTTTGCATCACGTAGCTCTAAATTTCAGACCTTAACTATGTCAGAAGGCTAGTCTAATGGTCCCCCTGCCCTGCCACAGGGCTGACAAAGCCTAGTTTGCAAACTTGTTGTCAATACACGTATTTATTTATATCACTTCTTAGCTCAAGAAATTGCAAAGTATTTGTAACCACCAGGACCAAGTAAAAATACAGCAAGATTTTTATAAGTGTGTGTGCTTACAGAAATGGTTTTAAGGTAAAATACTCTTTTCAGTTTTAATATAATTCCAATTCGTTATTGAAATAAAAATAAGACATTTTAATTTTTTTAATTTAAATAGGCGTTTTTTCTCTTGAGACAGAGTCTGATTCTGTCTTTCTGCCTACCGTGCATCAGCCCAGCTCACAGCAGCCTCCAACTCCTGGGCTCAAGCAGTCCTCCTGCCTCAGCCTCCCAAGTAGCCAGGACAACAGGCACCTGCCATGACACCCGGCTAGTTTTTCTATTTTTAGTAGAGATGAAGTCTCACTCTTCCTTCATGGCATGAACGGCATGAACTCCTGGGCTCAAGGAATCCTCCTGCCTTGGTCTCCCAAAGTGTTGGGATTACAGATGTGAGCTATGAGCCTGGCCAAAAATAAGACATTATTATTTTTAAGCATAATGTCAAACAGGTTCAAATGGTATTAATCACATATTAGTCACACAAACAAATGGATGCAGACACACCTACACCTGCCTAAACAAATCGCTCATCATTCTCAAAATCCATTTATTATTGCTCTGTATGTGTTGTCCTCAGTAATTTTCACCTTCAGTCTTTTCCTCAGCCTTATTTTCTTTCTTTTTGACTTTCTCTCTTTTCCTTCCTTCTTTCTTTTGTTAATAAGTCTGATAAGTTTGCTTAGACGATGTGTGCTTAACTATATTTACTTTTCTAATTTAACTCTTGACTGGAAGACAAGTGACCTTCCTAGAGAGAAGGGAACATATTTGTTTCCATTTACATTTATAATTTTTAATTTTCTTTCTCACTAGCCAGCTCTGTTTATTCTTTTTCTAGCAAACAATGTCGCACTACTCCTTTGAGAAACTTCTTCTGTCACACTGATTTGTAGACTCTCTCTCTGGGTGCCTCTCATGGTTGTAGTTAAACAGATTTCATAAATAAACTGTCTTAATTGGAACCAATTTGTTACTGTTTAAGTGAGAAAATCTTCATTCCTCTGGAACCTATAAAGCAGCCCAAATTGACATAAAATAGGTTAAAAAGAAGTCTGAAAGAATGCAATATTCCAGAAATGTTTATTTCTTTGGGTTTCATTGCAAACTGTCTATATATTCAGAATAGACTGTGTGTTCAGAGAAATAAAAATCAAAGCGTCAGTCATTCTAATTTTCTTTGGCCCATGCCTGAAAAGACCAGTGGATCAAGATCCTGTGGGATTGGTATGTATGTAGACTAGCAAATTCAGTTAGCCAAACGTGGACTAACTCCAAACTTCCTGCAGTCACACTGAGTGAGATCCTTCATGTGTTAGAGAAACACTGGTATTTTTCGTTCATCTTCAACGATGGAAGACATTAATTATGAACACTTCTTCATACGTATATTATTCACCAAACTAATGGTATAAGCTCCAGTATTTACCTCTTCTCTACCTTTCTAGCCTATTACTTGCCTTTTAGCAAAATGGCACTAAAATGACGCTATTGAGTTATTCACATCCGTTGAGGTTTATCCAAAGAGCCTCAGACATTTTTGTTCAGTGTGATTGATGTAGGAATATTCACTCAAGCATTCTAAAAATATTTATTGTGTGCACTTCTACCCCAGATATGTTACCATATGCTGGAGACAAAATGGGAAATAAGATAGTTAAGATTGTTGTATGGACTGGCTGGGTGCCCATAGCTCAGTGGTTAGGGTGCCAGCCACATGCACTGGGGCTGGTGGGTTTGAATCCAGCCCAAGCCTGCTAAACAAACAAACAGCAACAAACAAAAAATGGCCGGGCTTTGTGGCGGGCACCTGTAGTCACACCTACTTGGGAGGCTGAGGCAAGAGAATTGCTTAAGCCCAGGAGTTTGAGGTTGCTGTGAGCTATGACTTTACAGCACTCTACCACAGGTGGCACAGTGAGACTCTGTCTAAAAAAAAAAGAAAGAAAGATAAGAAAAAGGAAAAAAAACTGGCCGTATGGGTCTAATTCATATTTAAGTGAGAGAAAACAATTAGAAGAAAATACATGGAACAGTGCTGCTTGAGGTGAGTTCTTTGAAACCTTTGCAGGAGTCAGCCTGGATTCTGTTGTTGGTTAACAACAGGCCTCAGTGACTTGTGAGCTTAATCCTGTGGGGTGGGAGGAGGCCACACAGGCTCCTCCAGGAGGACCTGGAGGTGGGAGGAGCTGATGACAGGGGGGTGGGACTGAGGGAGGTGGGTTCAGCTGATGACGGAAGGGGCGGGACTGAAGGAGGTGGGAGGAGTTGATGGGGGGATTGAGAC
>NW_003852675.1:707428-707673 GCF_000181295.1 Otolemur garnettii
AGGGAGGTGGTGAAGCCAGGACAGGAGAGAAAGGGTAGACAGTGGGGCCCAAGATAAGAGCCTCTAGGCCAGAAGAGTTTCCACTGAAGACCTAGGCCCATGCCCCTGGGTCCATGCCTCCAGAAACAGATTCCGGGGCATCAGGGACTTCCAATAACTTTATGGTCACACGCATGGAAGGAAAGCATGATGAAACTGTTTAAGAACTAGCAGCGTGGGGCTGCGCCTGTGGCTCAAGGAGTAGG
>NW_003852675.1:708279-722103 GCF_000181295.1 Otolemur garnettii
CCTTCCTTCCTTCCTTTTTGTTATATAACTATTGTAGAGTTACACCCAGTAAGCATGTTTAATACCTCACTAAGACATTAGCAAACACCTAATAAGTCAAATATAGTTGTAGAAGAAAATCTCCCTCTTTAATGGAAAGTGTATCACCAAAATATAAACGATGCAGAGCTTGTATTTCCTTGCTCTGCACTAGGGGTGGCGCCCTTGAGCCACTGTAGGATAATACTCAGAGCCTTGACTCAACCCCCTGGGATGGTGTTGCAAGTATGCCCATAATTGTGGTTAAAGTTTGGTGTTCTCAGAGAAAAGCCAAGACTGGATTTAACCAACTGGTGTTTATGCCATAATGTTCAGGCTACTGAGAAGTGTGGTTGACAGAAAGTGTGTTTATTGATATTGTCAGGAATCTGGCTCAAAACCCTGCCATTGCAGATCACTCAGTGATGAACAGGCTCATGGAATATTGTTCTAAGATTGCAATTGTAAAGGGAAAACTGGCCTGTTAGACTTATTTTTTAAAATTTAATAACAATAAGCATGTTTAAGATAAGAACTAGAAACAAAAACCTCGTAAAGAATGAACAAAGATAAATACATTCAGAAAAGTAATCAGATAATTGCTGCATTGAAATATTAAGCAATAATAATAATAATGCAAAGAAAGTAACAGTCACATTGTCAAATAAGAGTATGTCTATTATAGAATACTTTGACTCTGAGGTTCAGTATGGACTCATCAATTAACTTCTTTTTATTTTTTTCCAAAGTCTCAAAAAATAGACAACTAATATTGATAAATAAAAGTAAAAGATAATTTGACAAAACAGATCCTGCCAAATCTTACAGACAGTAGAAAAAGAAGAACTACTTCAAAATCATTCTACTTAATCTGTATACACCTGATATTAAAATCGGAGAAGACATATTAATATAAAGAGGGAAATTCCAACAAATTTCACTTAAAAATGAGGATGCAATATCCTCAACAACATATTAACATGTTGAATTAAAAATTAATGTTTAAGGAATGTACTTTAGTCAAAATTAAATCCAATTTATGTGAGAATTAGTTACTATTTTCTTTTCTTTTCTTTCTTTCTTTTTTTTTTTTCTTTTCCTTTCCTTTACTCCCTCCCTCCTTCTCTGTCTGGTCTCCCCTGCCCCCATGCCCCACTGTGTCATTAATTGTCATTAATTGTCCTCATAACAAAGTTGAATACATAGGATTCATACTTCTCCATTCCTGTGATGCTTCACTAAGAATAATGTGTTCCATCTCCATCCAGGTTAGTACAAATGCTGCAAAATCTCCATTTGTTTTTAATGGTTGAATAATATTCCATGGTATACATATACCACAAATCCATTTCTGGGTTGAAGGATATTTAGGCTGTTTCCACATTTTAGTGATTATAAATTGGGCTTTGATAAACAGCCTAATACAAGTGTCTTTATAATAAAAGGGTTTTTTTCCTTCTGAATAGATGCCCAGTAATGGGATTGCAGGACCAAACAGGAGGTCTAGGTTGAGTTCTTTGAGGTTTCTCCATACTTCCTTCCAAAAAAGTTGTATTAGGTTGCAGTCCCACCAGTAGTGTAAAAGTGTTCCTTTCTCTCCACATCCACGCCAGCATCTGCAGTTTTGAGATTTTGTGATATAGGCCATTCTCACTGGGGTTAGATGATATCTCAGGGTAGTTTTAATTTGCATTTCTCATAATTAAGGATGATGAGCATATTTTCATGTCTTTGCTAGCCATTTGTCTGTTGTCTTTAGAGAAGATTATATTCATCTCTCTTCCCCATTGATGTATGGGATTGTTGGTTTTTTTCTTGTGGATTAATTGAAGTTCTGTATAGATTCTGGGTATTAAGCTTTTGTCTGATTCAAAATATGCAAATATCCTTTCCCATTGAGTAGGTTGTCTATTTGCTTTGGTTGCTGTCTCCTTGACTGTACACTGTCAGACTTCTTTTGTTAAATATATCCACATATTATTTACTTTTCTTTTCTCTTTTTTTCTGCCTGCCATTTGGAAAACATAAGCTTCATTCAAAATACTTTTTGCATTTTGCACTTATGATGTGACTAAATAAGAGATGAACTATTTAATCAGGAGCCACAGTCTTCCTCCTTGTTCAGGTGTAGTTGTCCTGGGTACAGTGTGTGCTGTAATGAGGCCGTTAGTAGTTCAATTTAAGCTGGGAAAGACTGTAGGGACATTCTGTGACCCAAGTGACACGTCACTAAGGAGACCTTTTTGATGAATTAAAATGGTAATTAAAACAGACCCAAGAAATTGGGATAAGGAAGAGTTTCAATGAAATGGACATTAGGAAATCAGGAAATTCATGTGAGCATAGCAATATTAGAAGGTCTGAGCCCTTATGCTGCCGGGTACCCACTCGCTCTTCACTGCATTCTGTTTTTTTCTTTCTGTTTCACTCTCTCTCTCTCTCCTTTTCCCTCTCTGATTCTGTCATCAATAGCTGTCCCACTTCTGTGTTAACATACTTTCCAAAATTCTATGCTGCCCTTCAGGGAATGTTCTGCTTTTGTATTTCCAAAGTTCTGCACCTCCTGGTACAGGATTTGGAGAGTGCGTGGGGTTTCCCCATGGCTTAGATGCCCACTAACTTTATCACAAATTATTTCCCTACATAAATCAGCCTCTATCACATCGTTTTCTGCTACCCATCTTTACAAGGGGTGATTTTGTATGACACTTTTAAAGTCATTCAATTATATATACTCTCATGTTCAAGGTTCTTGAGTGGTCCTGATTAACTGGCTTCTCCAGGGGGGATAAAGAGGGGATAATAGACACCCCCCTTTTGCTCACTTACCGTCAAAGATGGATCTGACACACCTTTGGATGACCAGGCAGTGTACCCTGGCAGTGCTCTTACAAGGTTGCTGGCAGACACAGGCTGGTGGCAGGGCCAGATGCAGTCAGGAGAGAGATGACACCTGAGCAGGAGGCTCTTTATCAGGAAGCTATTCTTTGAGTTAGGGGAATTCCTCCTTCTCTCTCAGACCTGTATTCAGTCAAGGATTTCTTTAGTCAAGCTGAGTGTAAACTGTCCCTGGGAGGGTAAGTTTTGTTTTCAGGCTCATGAAACATGCATGTGTGCTGAAGTGGCCTTGTTGCAATTTGGACAACTGGGTTTTAGGTCCCCTTGTCATAGTTTGGTGATGCCCAGGCCAGCTCACAATATATCGCTTGGTGGTACGTGGGGTCAGTCCTGCCAGGTGTTTGAGTGAGCCTGTTACTGTCATTAATCATAAAGCCATTACATGCCTCTCAGAGTGCACCACATACAGTCGTAATGCTCTATCACACTGAATTGTACTACATATTTTGGGCCACGTTCACGCGTATAATTTTATTT
This sequence comes from Otolemur garnettii, assembly GCF_000181295.1. Taxonomy (NCBI): domain Eukaryota; kingdom Metazoa; phylum Chordata; class Mammalia; order Primates; family Galagidae; genus Otolemur; species Otolemur garnettii. The sequence continues at coordinate 711,673 of NW_003852675.1, forward strand.
TTTTAACTTCATTCAAATTAATGTGAGGGTACAATATTTAGGTTACATTGTACTCATTTACAGGTAAAGTTCCATTTTCAGAGAGCCTCTCAACCAGGGGCCTGTTATATACCTTCACCTTGTGCACGTTAGGTGACATCCCGCCTCATGCTCTCTCTCTCTATATATATATATGTATATATATAAACAGTATATATACACACACATATATGTAAATGTTCCTCCTCCCAGGGACATGTAACTGTTTATATACCGATTTCATATTAGTATGGAGTACATTGGATATTTATTTTTCCACTCTTGTCATACTTTACTAAGAAGAATGTATTTCAACTCCATCCAGGTAAATGAAAAAGATACAAAGTCTCCATCTTTTTTAATGGCTGAATAATATTCCACAATATACATATACCATGGTTTGTTGATCCATTCCTGGGTTGATGGACACTTAGGATACTTCCACGACTTGGCAATTATGAATTGAGCCACAATAAACATTCTAGAGCAAATGTCTTTGTGGTAAAATGATTTTTATTCTTCTGGGTAGATACTTAGTGATGGGATTGCAGCGTCAAATGGAAGATCTACAATTAGATCTTTGAGGATTCTCCATACTTCTCTCCAAAAAGGCTGCATTAGTTTGCAATCCCACCAGCAGTGGAGAAGTATTGCCTTTTCTCCACATTCACACCAGCATTTGGTGTTTGGGGGCTTTGTGATGTGGGCTAATCTGGATGGAGTTAGGTGATATCTTAGAGTGGTTTTGATTTGCATTTCTCTGACAATGAAAGACTATGAGCATTTTTTGACAAGTTTGTTAGCCATTTGTCTGTCATCCTCAGAGAAGTTTCTGTTCAAATCTCTTGCCCACTTATAGAGAATGTTGTTTGTACTTTTCTTATGGTTCGGTTTAAGTGCTTTGCAGATTCAAGTTATCAGGTTGTTGTCAGATTTATAACATGCAAAAATCTTCTCCCATCCTGAGGGCTGTGTGTTTGCTCTGTTTTTGGTACTCTTAGGTGTGCAAAAGCTTTTTAGCTTGATCAAGTCCCAGTTATTTATTTTTGGTGTTGCTGCAATTGCTGGGGGTGGCCTTCCTCATGCAGTTTTTTCCCAGGCCAGTATCTTCAAGTGTTTTCCCCACACTCTCCTCTAGAATTTTTATTGCTTCATGTCTTAAATTTAAATCTTTTACCCAATGAGAATCAATTTTTGATATGGTGAGAGGTGTGGGTCCAGTTTCAGTCTTCTCCATGTGGATAAACAGTTCTTCCAGCACCATTTGTTAAAGAAGGATTATTTTCCCCATTGCATGTTTTTGTTAGGCAAATGACCATATGTGGCTGGTTCATCTCTATATTCTCTATCCTATTCCATAGAACAATGTCTCTATTTTTTGTGCCAGTATCATGCTATTTTGATCACTATGGCCTTATAATGTAACTTGAAGTCTGGCAACGTGATACCTCCGAAATTGTTTTTATTTCTATGAACTGTATTTGCCTTTTGGGTTTTTTTTCTTGTACCATATGAATCAAAGTACTATTTTTTCAAGATCTTTAAAGTATGACATTGGTGCTTTAATGGGGATTGCATTAAATGTCTAGATTGTTTTGGGTAGTATGGACGTTTTAATGATGTTGATTCTTCCCAGCCATGAGCATGGTAAGTTCTTCCATTTGTTGACATCTTCTGCTATTTCCTTTCTCAAAGTTTCATAATTCTCTTTATAGAGATCTTTCACGTCTTTTGTTAGATATTTCCCAGGTATTTCATCTTCTTTGGTGCATTGTAAAAGGAATGGAGTCTGTCATTTTGTTCTTGGCTTGGCAACTGTTGGTGTATACGAAGGCTACTGATTTGTGAGTATTGATTTTGTATCCTGAGACACTGCTATATTCCTTGATCACTTCTAAGAGCTTTGTAGGTGAGTCCCTGAGGTTTTTCAGGTATAAGATCATGTCATCTGCAAAGAGAGAGAGTTTGACCTCCTCTGTCCCCATTTGGATTCCTTTGATCTCTTTCTCTTCCCTGATTGTGATGGCTAGGACTTTCAACACTTTGTTAAATAGCAGTGGAGACAGTGGGCATACTTGTCTGGTTCCAGATTTGAGTGGGAATGCTTAGAGTTTTACTGCACCCATATGATATTGGCTGTGGGTTTGCTGTCAATAGCTTCTATCCACTTAAGGAATGCTCCTTCTAAGACTATTTTCTTGAGTGTTTTTATCATGAAAAGACACTGGATATTGTCAAAAGCCTTTTCTGAATCAATTGAAATAATCATATGGTCTTTGTTTTTTATTCTATTTATGTTATTTATGTGATGTATTATATTTATAGATTAGCATATGTTGAACTAACCTTGTGTCTATGGGATAAAACCCACTTGATCATGATGTATAATCTTTTTAATGTATTGTTGTATTCTGTTTGCTAATATCTTTGTTTTTTTGAGACAAAGTTCCATTATGTCACCCTCGGTAGAGTGCCCTGGAGTCATACCTAACAGCAACCTCAAACTCTTAGGCTTAAGCGATTCTCTAGCCTCAGCTTCCCAGTAGCTGGGACTACAGAGGCCTGCCACAACACCCAGCTATTTTTTTGTTGTAGTTGTCATTGTTGATTGGCAGGCCCTGGGCAGGGTTTGAACCCACAGTGCTAGTGTATATGGCTGATGCCTAGCTGCTGAGCTACAGGTGCCAAATCAGTTTGCTAATATCTTGTTGAATATTTGTGCATTGATATTCATTAATGATATTGGTCTATAATTTTCTTTTTTTGTTGGGTCCTTTTCTGGTTCGGGGATCATGATAATAATATTTGCTTCACAGAATGTGTTGGAGAGTATTTCTTCTTTTTCTATATTTTGGGAAAGTTTATGCATTGTAGGAACTAGTTCTTCTTTGAAGGTTTCATAGAATTTTGGTGTGAAACCATCTGGTCCAGATCTTTTCTGTTTTGGGAGATTTTGTATAATTGATGCTATTTTATTACTTGATATTGGTCTATGCAAGATTTCCAAATCCTTCTGGCTGAGTTATAGAAGGTATTATGCTTCTAGATTTTGGTCCATCTCTTCTGCCTTTTTATATTTTTGGGAATAGAGTTTTTGGTAGTTAATTATTGAGGATCTTTTTTATTTTTGTGGCATCTCTTGGTATTTCCCCTTTATCATTTCTGACTGTAGTTACTAGAAATCTTGTTTTTTTGTTTCTGTTTTGGTCAGTCTAGCCAAGGGTTTATCATCAATTTTATTAATCTTTTCAAAGAACCAACTTTTTCTTTAGTGGACCTTCTGAATAATTCTTTTGTTTTCAATTTTATTTAGTTCTGCTCTAATTTTGGTTATTTCTTTTCTTCTTCTGGGGTTTGGGATTAGATTGTTCTTACTTTTCCTGATGCTTGAGATGGGCCATTAGGTTGCTGATTTGTTCTCTTTCTGTTTTCATGTCCAAGGCATCTAATGCTATAAAATTCCCTCTAAGGACTGCCTTTGCAGTATCCCATAGGTTCTGATAGTTTGTAGCTTCATTATCATTTTGTTCCTGAAGTCTAATGATCTTGTCCTTAATCTTGTCTGTGACCCAACTATCATTCAGCATAAGGTTATTTACTTTCCATGATTTTATTTGTGTATGAAGATTTCTATTGCTCTTGAGTTCAACTTTTATTCCATGATGATCTAAGAAGATACAGAGAATAATTTCTATTCTTTTGAATTTGTTGAGGTTAGCCTTGTGACCTAAGATATGATCAATTTTCGAAGATGATCCATGGGATGATGAAAAGAATGTGTATTCGGTTTTGTTAGGATAAAGTGTTCTATAAATGTCTGTTAAGTCCATTTGTTGTACAATCTTGTTTAAGTCCATTATTTCTTTGTTTAGTTTCTGCTTGGAGGATTTGTCTAATACTGCTAATGAGGTGCTAAAATCTCCAGCTATTATAGTGTGTGATGATATCTTATCATTCAAATCAGTTGGGGTTTGCTTTATATATCAAGGGGCATTCAGATAAGGTGCATAGATGTTAACTATTAAAATCTCTTCATATTATGTGTTTCCTTTGATCAGTATGAAGTGTTCATCTTTGTCTTTCATTATTTTTGTTGGTTTGAATCCCAGTATATCTGCATACAGGATTGCAACTCCAGATTTTTTTCTGCTTCCATTTGCCAGGAATACCATTGCCCATCCCTTCACCCTGAGTCTTGATTTATCTTTGGAGGTAAGGTGAGTTTATTGTAGGCAGCAGATATCTGGCCTGAGATTTTGTATCTGGTTGGCCAGCCTATGACTCTTTAAAGAAGAGTTCAAATCTTTGACATTAATTGAGAGAACTGATAGATGTGGCAGAGTTTTGGTCATCTTGTTTTTCAGAAGTTCAGAACTTAAAATTATGCCTCTCACCATTGTGGAAGCTGGGCTTTGTTATTTAATTTTTGGGTAGTTTTACTTTGGTGGTATAGCTTCTTGTTGATTGTTATGAAGAATGGGTGTGCTTATTTCTTGTACAGCTGGTTGAGTCATGGCAAATGTCCTCAGCATGTGGATATTGGTGAAATATTTGATTTCTCCATCACAAATGAAACTCAGTTTAGCAGAGTATAGGATCCTGGGCTGGAAATTGTTTTATTTAAGAAGGTTGAAGGTTGATGACCATTCCTTTCTGTTTTGGAAAGTTTTGGCTGAAAGATCTGAAGTCATCCTTACACTTTTTCCTTTGGTAAAAAATACTTTTCTTACTCCTGGCTGCTTGCAGAAGTTTCCCCTTCATATTAACATTGGCAAAGTTAATCGCAATGTGTCTAGGAGAAGCTTTGTTTGGATTGAGTCCTGCTGCAGTTCTGAAACTATCTACTATCTGAATTTTTGTGTCTTTCAATACTTGGGAAGTTCTCTGCCATAATGTCTTGTAGCAGAGAATTCATGCCTTTGGGACCATCCTCTTCTCCTTAGGGATCCCTATAATTCAGATGTTTGATTTTTGGAATGATCCTGTAACTTTCTCAGAGAATTTTCTGTTCTTTTTCTCCATTTTTCTGCCTCTTTAAATGCTTGGGATAGTTCAAAAGTCTTGTCTTCTTTATCTGATATTCTTTCTTCACCCTGATCTACTCTATTTCTGAGGGACTCTACTGTATTTTGAAGCTCCTCAAATACCCTTTTCAATTCCTTAAGCTCTGTTGTATCTTCCTCATTATGTCTATATCGTTGGTGACTTTGTGTTTGAATTCATTAATTTCTTGTGACAACTTCTGAACTGTTGTTTGGTTCTCTGTTTTCATTTTTCCTCCATTCCAATTATCTTATTTGCCATTTATAGCTTAAATTCTACTTCTGACATTTCATCAGTTTCTCTGTGGATGGTATTTTCTTATGTATTTTTTTTTTTTGATGTTACCAGGAGGCATTGATCTGCTCTGATTTTTCATGTTGCCAGAGTTCTTCAGCTGATTCCTCATCAAGAGTATTTTCATCCTCTTCCTTATTCTTTTTTAGTTGAATTGATAAGTTTTTTATCTTAAGAGTCCACTCCTCATTGTTTCAGTGTCAGTACTACACTAACAAAGGCAGAGAAGTGGTGAATCTCCCACCCTGGATCTTGTCTCCAAAGAATCAGTCTCCAAAGAACAAGAATCAGTAGTCAGTACTGGCCCAAAGTTGCAATCAAAGTTGCAATCAAATTTGCTGTGCCAGTGCCGGCTCTACCCACCAAATCTAGTTCAGGAGGCTGCCCAGCTGACAGCACTAGCCCAGAGTTCTGGAGAGATGCTTATGTGCTGGGCATGATCCAGTCAATCGAGCAGTAGAGGCTGCAGCTCTGTGGACAGCATAGGCCCAGAGTTTAGACTAAGTCACTCAGGCACTGGGCACCAACTTCCCAGTCAAGCTCAAGGGGCTGCCACCCAGTAGGGGGGTGGCACATGCCTAAAATTCAGATAAGAGTCTCTCAGACACCAGGTGTAGCCCACACAATTGAGCTCAGAGTGCTTCCACCCAGTGCAGAGTCATAATCCAATTTGAGTCCAGAGTTGCTTAAATCTCAGCTTTGCTCACCCAGTTGGGCTCAGAGAGCCCCACCTAGTGGAGGCCAGAGGTCTAAATTTCAGTTCAAAGTCACTTAAACCCTGTCCTGACTACCCAATTTAGCTCTGAGAGCCCTGCCTGGTGAAGACCCAAGGCCCACGTTTAGTGCAAAGTCATGTAAACCCTGGTCCTGCCCCCCAATCAAGCTCAGAGAGACTTGCCTAGTGGAGGCCAGAAGTTCAAAGTTTAGTCCAAAGTCATTAGACACTCCCCTATCCATCCAATTAAATTCAGAGAGCTGTTCCTGGTGGAGAGGGCAGGTCCAAAGTTCAGTCACAAGTCAAAGTCATTTAAGCACTGGCCCCACCCACCCAGTGGAGCTCAGATGTTGTCCTGAAGGGCAGAAAACAGAACTTCTCCAGAATTCCTGAGGAGCTGGAGATGCGTAGTTCACTTTTTCCCCAAAATGCTTGGGCTACTGTGCCACTGTTCTCATGCTGCAGCTTGGTGGCCAGCAGACGTCCTGAGTTTCCCAGTGAGCTTGTCAAATACTCCAGACTCTACAGGGGGCAGTCCTTCCAACAACTTTTGTTTTTCTCCCACTTTCTTATTTCTGCCCCTTGATTCAGCCTGGGTGATGTATACCTTACAGTACTTTCAGTGAGGAGCTCCTCTCATTCAGCTTCCTTCCACTTCAGTCCAATCTCTCTCTCTTTGGGCAATAGCCTCTGGCTAAAGCTGTTTCTAGTCAGCCATCTTCCCACATTTCTCATGATCCATTGTACTCACTTCATCAGTTCTCCGTCCTGCTTTATAGTCATTCCTGAAGGGCAAAGACTGTATTTAGCACACTTACTATTCTTTCCATAATTCTTTCCTCATATGGTGCCTGCTCCATAGAAGGTACAAGTCTATCTTTCTTTAATTACAATTGTAACAAATTAATTGTAAAATTCAAGCACAGGTGAAGCTCTGCTGAGGACACTCGTGAACTTCACAACTTCTAATAACCTCAAAGTCCTTTACAACCAACGTTTGAGGTTGTTCAACTTCCTGAAAAAAATGCAAACGTTCTCCCTCAGCAACATAATAGCAAGTCTAACACAACAGAATATTTGCCACCTATGTGCTATTGCTTTGCTTTGCTTTTGGGAATTGTCCATAGAGTTCAGAAATACTAGATATTGATTTGTAGAAATGAAACTTCAGAGAATTTTCCCTCTATAATGAGTATTTCTAAACTTGAAATGATGTGTTTTTAAGTTTGATTATGAAATATTTTCTCAAATTCACCCTTTTGAAGATCTGTATTGTCAGTCATTTCGGCATTTGTTTCTAAACAAATTAACATCACATATTATATCATGTGATGTAAGTGTTTGGTTGTACAATGTCACTGAATATCTAGAAACACAATGTTTTAGTGAAGTGAAAAGATTTTTGGGAAATTAAGCACTCACGTAATAGGTGCTTACAGCAAAACAAAGCAAAAACAGAAAACCTTGTGAAATTGACATGGAATTGTGTTTCAATTATTCTCTCAGCTTTGAAAAATGTTTTCTTTCTTTCTTTTTCCTTTTCTTTTAGATAAGACATATTTGGAGTTAAGCCATGTTGTCTTCTGATGGATCAGTTACAAAATTTCCTTACTTCTAAGGACAGAAAATCAGTTCCATGAAACGGTGATGAAAGAAACAGGATTCTTGATGTTGATCACTTTCCCTTTTCAGTTTAATCTGATGGTGGTTTCATCTGTCAGATACGTTCTCTTTAATATGGGCATATTTCTTACATTTTATAGCCTCAAGATTTACAACCCTATTAAGCCTACATTTCATGAATTAATGATGCCGGAGTATGAGCAAGATACACATTTTTAATTCATCAAATTCATTTGAACAATATCTAAAGATTGCTCAAAGTAATTCTTGACAGGATGTGTAACTTTTTCTCTATAGGAAAATGTGATAGAAAGCGTGCTAAACCACTATTTGCATTTTATTTCAATCAAACCAACCTGAGAAATGTGTGGAATATAAAGTCATAGTGTAAAAGTGAATGAAACATTTGTGAAATTGATTTTTGGCTTATCTAAGGGGATCATCATTTACTTTATCATATGTTTTTGTTTCTTTCTTTCTTTTATTTTTTTGAGACGGACTCTTACTCTGTCTCCCTGGGTAGAATGTTGTGGTGTTGTAGTTCACAGCAACCTCAAACTCATGGATTCAAGTGATCCTTTTCCCTCAGCTTCCTGAGTAGCTGGGACAACAGGTGCCTGCTACCATGCCCGGCTAGTTTTTCTATCTTTAGTAGAGACAGGGTCTCACTCTTGTCCAGGCTGGTCTTGAACTTCTGAGCTCAAGGGATCTTCCCACTGTGGATTCCCAGAGTGCTGAGCTTATAGGTATGAGGTACCACCCTGACCCATCGTATGTTAACTGGACTATTTTTAATCACAATTCATGGGTTTGGGGTCACATAGTTTATAGTATACTAAACCATTAATTTTCCTAAAACTTTTCTTAAAAATTTTATTTTTCAATTTTTTTACATGATGTTTACCATGTAGGGGGCTCTCTTAAGCATTTTATAATTATTAATTCATTCAATTCTTATAACCATCCCAGCCTGAAAGTATTTTAATAATCCCTGTGGACGTCAGGAGGGGGTTACATGGGGATGAAAGTGACCAGAAGGGGCAAAGTGAAGAATCCCTGGGTGCCTGCACACTCTTTTTTTGGATGTGGTGCTGGCTACCAAGTCCCCTTCACTTTGTGAGAATGTGTTGAGTCATCCGCTTGAGATAGTATACTTTTCTCTATAGCATATCCATTAACGTTAACATATATTATTGCTCAATAAAATTTCAGGAAAGAAAGAGGTCAAAAGTCTTGTTCAATGCCCACAATATATAAATGGCAAGGCCAGGATTTGAACTCCAGTTTGCCCAGGCTCTTTATCACCATGCTGGTGGGATAAGTTTTTGAGGTATTATGTTGTGCTTTGCTCCTTGAATTTTCTCTCCCAGGTCTTTCCCATTTCTCCTTCTCAAAGTAAGATCTTTTCTATTTTCTCTCCTCAGGTATCTCTGTCTCTCCAAATCCAAATTTTAGAAAGACTACAGCTCTTTATGATTTTTTTCCCTTTATGTAAAAAGGTAAGGGCATTGAAAGAATGAGTTATATAGAAGGGAGATGGACGAGAGTGTCTCAGACTGTAACACAAGGGTGGAGATTTTTCCAGATGCAGATGAAAGGGTGATTCCAGTGTTGTCCATGTTTTATAAGGAGCTGTCCTCATGTACTGAACAGTGACCAGACATCACTGGGATGGCTGTTGGCGACACTAAGGTTGCTGACCCATGACCCTGTCATTCACAATCTTTCTACAGATCCCTGGGGTGAAAAGAAAGAGATCCACTGGGCTCTGAGTGACTCCCATGACCTTGGCCAGTGAGGATGTCATCAGCAGCCATAATTGGGTGAATGTTAAATTAATTTCATTCCTTCTCTAGGTGTTATTTAAATCTCTACATTATCTTTACAAATCAGCTGTCTGATTTATTTTTCTTTAGTTTACTTAAAATCATTGCTTAGAAAAAAATTAGGGACTCAAATAAAGAAAATGGTAACCATAGATATTTCTGTATGCTTCTATATATATGAACATATTCTCTTCTGGGGAGAGAGAAAGTTAATCTTAACCAAGAGATTAGTTTTTGGTTATTTGCTTAAAACACATTACCATGTTTAGTACAAAATAGGAAAAAAATGCAAATGAAAGTATCTCATTTTGATGTTCCCATTTGTCTGCGTGGAGTAGGCTTTCAGCATTGACTTGCTGTTTTATCATTTTCTTTGAATGCAAAGGAATTTCTAGGGCTAAGTATAGTGTTTTAAAAAAATTGGTTATAGGGAAGGGGTTCTAAATTTCTGCCAATTTTACACATTTAGTATGTTTAAGACAGGTTCCCTGATTTCAAGAATAGTAAGAAATATATCACACTAGCAAAACTGATTGTGCTACAGAGTACCAAGGAAGAATAAAACAGTACAGAGGATGCTAAATTCTCTCAGGCTGTTTCTAGTGACTAGGATATCGCTGGGGAAAGCAGGAGGTAAGAGAAGATATTGGAGGAGTTGCCATTAACACACACTGCAAGTATCACGACACTCCTGGGGTTTCTCCTGGCTGTGCACTCAGCACCAGAATCAGGATAATAGTTGCTTGCTGTTGCCTGAAGTCAGGGGTAGTGGCTTCCAGCTGACTTGAGAATTAATTGTTCATCTATTCCAGTCCAAAGTCACTGGCAGTGTTTGCTGATTTTGGCCCAGAGGCAGGAAGTCACAGGGCAGCAAGCACAGATTAGTAGAAAGTTGGGGGAGGGCTCTGGTGG
>NW_003852675.1:722280-724175 GCF_000181295.1 Otolemur garnettii
TGTTTGGACTGGCTCTCTCATTAGCTGCTTTGAACAAAAATTGTTCATGGAGCCATTGTCTCCTCCTGCCAAGCCTCTGACTTCCTAGACTTCCTATGTGCTCCTTGAGGTTATGAAGACTACGATGGAAGAATTTAAAATGTCTTATTCTCATAAACAAGAAACACCTGGGGTCTCATTCACTCCTAGTATATAGGTGATGAAAGTTTTCTCTTCTGCCCATATAAGCCACTCTATTGTGGACACAAAATTTTATTGATTTTTTCCCTGGAAAATAAAATGTATCAGTTTTCTATATGGGAAAAGAATTTTCAGGGATGAATTTGCTGTTTGGATTTTTGCACACGTTTATTATTGTGAATGTCAGGTATAAGATCAAAATATGTTAAGAAGCTTTTTGCAAGGTGTAGCCAGGCACCATCATGGAAGCTGAGTGTATTAGTTCACTTGAGTTGCTATAACAAAATGCTATAGACTAGGCAACTTGAGAAACAGAAATTTATTTCTCACCGTTCTGGATGCAGAGAAGTCCAAAGACAAAGTTGCTGGCAAAGGAGTTTGCGTTCTGAGTCGCCTTCTCTTGCCTCGTAGGTGACACTTCTTGTGTGCTCACCTGACCTCTTGCATGTGTTCATAGAGAGGAATTGCTCTCCTCACCTGTCCCTCATGTTAAAGGATTAGTGCCCCACAGTTATGATGTCATTTAACCTTAATTACCTCCTTAGAAGAGGCCCAATCTCCAAATATAGTCACTCTAAGCATCAGGGTGGTCACACATGAATTTGGGTAGACGCTACGGAATCCATTACACAAAGGTAAGCCATTAGGATGTAATAGCAGGTGGGTTAGGAAAGAATGAAATGGCTTGAGAAAAGCTAGAGAAAGGGGAGCACTGAGCAGGCATTAACTCTCGCTCTGTCCCCGTCTCACTGAACCTATGGCTATGACGGCACCTCTGAATTTCTAGGAACCTTTCAGTGGTTTCCTTCTGATCTTCTGCTACCTATTTTACTTACTCTTGAGGACGTTGACAATGTGGCCCTTCTCCCTCCCGAAATTTTTCTCTCTTGCTTCCCCTTTCCTCCATCCCTCTTGGTTCACTTCTTCCTCCCTGCCTGCTCCCCCCCTGCATCCCCTCAACAGATTTATTCTTTTCTTCCTACCTCTTAACTGGTCCCATTTGCAAGAATCCAACAACTTCTTTTCCTTGTAGCTTACTGCCTCACTCAGGTTCCTTCACTGACTACTTGGTGTTGAGGACCTCTCAGTGAGGCTTTCATCCAGTATTTTCTCATGAGTTTTAGAATTAGATGGAAAGCTACCCTTTAGATACACATGTGCTCTACAGACTCAGAGTTTATAAATCGATATTGGCATGTCCCTGTCTCTCCACTGAGGTACCTCGCCTGCTCTTCACTTACCCCTCTGTGGCCTGGTCAGCCTCACTGGCAACTGCTCTTGTCTCCCACATTATTGCCATTAGTCAGACTGTTAATCTCCTCGAGTGGATCTCATAGATGGGCCCATTCTTGCCCTTTCTGTGCACACTGCCTTTGTCTTACCCAGGCCTCCCTTGTTCCTCATTTGAAGCCTTAGCCATTCTGGCTGTACCTTCTCCGGCTGTGCCCTTGCCAACTCAGCGTGCATAGACCTTCCCAAAACAGTTCTATGAAATCAATCCCAGTGTTTCCGTCACAGTGGCTGCTGAAGTCTGCAGTGCAGGATGCACACCTGTTATGGTGGTGTGTGCGTGGTAGCCACCAGGCACAAAATGAGTCAGAGGGGCTGTTCACAGAAAATCAGATTTCGCTCTCTCATGCTTCTCTGCCTTTATCTTTTCAGTGAAACAACAACTTGTATTTATTCTTTAATCTCACCTCAAGCAGTGTTTTTAG
>NW_003852675.1:724549-724949 GCF_000181295.1 Otolemur garnettii
CACATAGAAAAAGTAGCACAGACACCAGCATAGGGGAAGTTCAAGTCTGGTGGGTTGTCTGATGGGGTAGGTGCTTTGGTGGCAGGAAAAACTGCACAAAGAAAACCAAATCATGGGGAGCCCACAATGGAGCACATTTTCTTTGAGTAAGAAACAAAACAGAACAAATCTTGCCCAGGCAGTGTGTTGCACGAAGATGTTAATCTCCTCCCAAGAACAGTGTTTTTTAACCTTTTTTATTTCACGGCATACTTGAACCGATACTAGTTAAACTTCCATAACGCACTTAAATTATGCTGATCAAAAAATAAAAAAAGAATAATAAGCAGAATAAACATAATTTCAGTGTGCCAGGGAAGCTTCCTTATACATTCAAGTGTGCCATAAAATAAAAGATAAG
>NW_003852675.1:725674-745173 GCF_000181295.1 Otolemur garnettii
CTGTCCTCTCTTAGGGCTATTTCCACTACTATGACCATTTCTAATTATTAATAATAATGATAATAAGGAGATCTAAGAATATATATGTCTTATGTTTTACTACTGGGTTTTTATGACTTGGGTGTAGCATTCAATGCACCACAAGTACTCAGCAACTCGGTATTGGATAAGGTTTTTGTTTGTTTGCTTGTTTCTCTCAGGTTTTGACATTTATGTTGTTTTAAGCCATAATTTTTCAAATTGTTGAGATAACAGAAAATTTGAATGTTCTGACATTATCCCTTGTTCCTTTCTGTATTTATTCTTGGTGATTTTGTTTGTTTCATTTGATAGGGACAGGGCATTGGACAACAGCTAACTTGTTAGTTCTTTTTTCAGAGCCTTAGAAGATACTTCTAGAACTCCCAATCCAGAAGAGGTTTTACAGCGTTCAACTGGGACAATTCATCATTTTCTGCTCCCTCCCTGGCACGGGGCAGGGAGACTGGGCAGCCAGTACGCGAACAACAAAGTTGAGAAGAGCCCCTACAGATATCTTTATGTCTTTCTGTGGTTTGGGCAATTTGGTCAGTGTTAAATTTCTCTACTATATAGTAATAAATATACAGGCATTAATAAAGCTCATGAAATGATTAAAATTTAATTAAAGTTAAAAGACAACCTTACTTTGAAACAAAACAAAATTTGAAATTCATTTTCCTATCAAGCCTCAGAAGGAAGGGGCACATTTTGCCTTTAATACTGGCAGGCTATGCTATATATTTGTCTTAAATGTATCAACCTGTTAGGAAGAAAAAGTGTTTGAGAAAGACGTTAATTTTCCAATCTCTGACAAGCTGTCTGCCAAATGACTTTCCTGTGACAATAAATAGGTTTTGCCTGACATGTTTATTTACATTCTATTTAACATACCTTCCACTGAAAGGAGACAAATAATAACTTGAATCAATGCCACATTACTTTATTCTATGTGGATGAGGAGCTAAGTTGGAGACCTCTGATACAAGATGACACTGATCTGTTCAGTAGAGAATGAGCATGAAATTCTCCATACTTGCTTTCCCTTGGCAGGGAAGAAACTTTATGTCAATGGGATACTCTCTAATTTCCTGTTATTGAAATCAGTGGAGTAATTGAATAAAGAACAAGTATGATACAATTCTAGAGTTCACTGAATAATATAGCTTTTTGTACTTTCACAGATTTGTAAATAATAACTTTGTTAGGATATAACGAGCCTTTAAAGGGAATTTACACCATTGGGTCGCTGATGCTTATCTCTAATGAAGACAATCTCCTGACCTTGGATACTTCCATGGAACCATCTCCTGTGGGACAGAGCAAAGGATGCTCCCTCCCCCCTCTGATTACTGGCCCTGGGCTGGGATACAGATTTTAATTCCCAAAAGGGTGAGGGGGGTTTAAAAAAAAAACAACTGGTAAAACACTTTTTCTCTTTTCAGGCTTTTGCCTCAGTTACAAGCTGAGCAACCTGAAGTTAGTGTGAAGCTTTTGTGAGGAATTTGAAATCCTTTAGGCTCTGGGTTTTTCCAGCCGTTAGTAACATAGGACTGCTATTTGAAAATTATCCTCATCCACAGGTATCTTGCCTCTTCTATACCAGAATGTAGTTGTTTATTTCTTTATTTGTTTTACAAGGGAATCAGTTCTTTTTCTTTAAAAGAAAAAGGCTTTTGTTTGAAATTATTTGTTAGAAAAGAAGGCATTTGCAAAAATACTATAGAGCCATGTGTTTTATTTTAAGATAGACTATTGCTTTTTTTTTGTGATTTGCAGGAAATTATGCTAACAGGTAGAACACAAAAGTAGATTAGTTTCATCTAGTAATTTAAAGGAAATATTTAACAAAGTACTTCCATTTTTTTTGTATTTGTATGCAAAGCCTACTTAATTTCTTCAATGATTCCAGACAATACTACAACGTGTTTTTCAAATCTTTTTCTTTTGAAGTTCAAGAAAACCCATTTGTATTCCTGTAGTTCCTGAATGACCCTAAACTAACCAGTTTCAAGTTTCTAAGTTTCTAAAGGGTAAGTTATAAATAATAGAAGAAAAAGAATGATTTTTTCATGCCATGGGAAAATGTGTTGAAAGTAACCTCTTTAGTTGTGTAGAACATAAAAATCAATGCTTGATTGTATTTTTGCCACTCGTTCGTGCCCAAAAACATTCCTGCAGTTTTTGTTTTACTTTTGCAACTAGTTCTTTGGTTATTATCCCTTCAAACTGTGAAAAGGACAAGCTGGAACAGAGGTAAGGGCCTGAGAAATGGTAAAATATTTTATAAGCTGTCCAGTTACACCAAGCCCCAAATCTTTTTAGAATTAAAACATGCATTCTTGCCTGAGGCCAGTAATCAGAGGGGAAGGGGAATGTTCTTTGGGTTTTTGTTTTCTAGTATCTTAAATCACAGGAAAGGACACAAGGTAACAAAGGTCATGAGATCACCCTCACCTGAGCCTCACCTAAGAGGCTATAGTTAAATAGCATAGACAAAAGATTAAACCCCTTCCTCTAAAAGGTCTGTATTTCTGCTAAAAGGCAAGATGGTGGTTCTCCCTATTTATTTATTCATATTCTGAGAGTCATCTCCCAGGCTAGACTGCCATGGTGTTATGATAGCTCACAACAACCTCAAACTTGACTCACGTGATCCTCCTGCCTTAGCCTTCCAAACAGATGGCACTACCTCACCACTAGCCCAGAAAAACTGGCTAGTTTTTCTATTTTTAGGAGAGACTGGGTCTTGCTCCTTCTCAGCTTCGTCTGGAATTCCAGAGCTCCAGGGATCCTCCTGCTCTGGTCTCCCAGAGTGCTGGGATCACAGGTGGAAGCCACTGCAAGAATAGTTCTTTAAGAACAATAAGAGAAGAGAGTCACCATCCTTATTTGCTAGCACAATGATAAACTCCTCTTTCCTTCCTTCAGACTGCTTGTCCTGATTCTTCATTCAGCCATGGGGACAAGCACTGAACTTTCAGTAATGATGCTGCTTCACAGCAACTTTTTTTTTTATTTATTTTATTTTTTTTCCTTTTTATCAAATCATAACTGTACACATTAATGCATTTATGGAGTACATTGTGCTGATTTTATATAAATTTGGAATCCTTACATCAAACTGGTTAGCTTAGCCTTCACCTCACTTACTTATTGTATTTATACTCTTATTATACATTTATACTCTATTCTTAATAGATTTGATATGTACCCTTGCAATAGACACCTTAAGTGAGGTCCCATCGATTACCGTTCCTCCCCACATTCTCTCCCCTTCCCTCCTTCTCCCCTCCTCTTCCCTCTTTCATCCTGGATTATAGTTGTGTTTTATCTTTCATATGAAAGTGTGGGTGATTATACATTGGTTTTATAATAGTAGTGAGTTCATTGGATACTTTTTCTTCCATTCTTGAGATACTTTACTAAGAAGAATATGTTCCAGCTTCATCAAAGAGGTAAAGTCTCCATCTTTTTTAAGGCTGCATAATATTCCATGATGTACATATACCACAGTTAATTCATTCATGGGTTGATGGGCACTTGGGCTGCTTCCATACTTGGCAATTATGAATTGGGCTGCAATAAACATTCTGGTGTAACTATCTTCATTATAAAGTGACTTTTAGTCTTCTGGATATATACCTATAGAGGAATTGCAGGATAGAATAGCAGGTCTACTTCCCTGAGTGTTCTCCAAACTTCTTTCCAAAAGGAATGTATTAACTTGCATTTCCCGAGCAGTGCAGAAGTGTTCACTTTTCTACAGATCCATGCCAACATCTATAATTTTGGGATTTTGTTATGTGCTCTACTCTTACTGGAGTTAGATGATATCTCAAAGTGGTAGCAATATACAAATTTAATGCAATCCCTATTAAAGCCCCACTGTCATACTTTAAAGATCTGAAAAAAATTGTACTTCATTTTATATGGAATCAGAAAAATCCTCTAATAGCCAAGAAATTACTCAGAAACAAAAACAAATCAGGAGGAATCGTGCTACCAGACTTCAGGCTATACTATAAATCTATAGTGATCAAAACAGCATGGTATTGGCACAAAAATGGAGAGGTAGATGTATGGAACAGAATTGAGAAACAAGAGATGAACCCAGACACTTATCATCATTTGATCTTTGATAAGCCTATCGCCTATCAAAACTTTAAATTGGGGGAAAAATTCTCTATTTAACAAATGGTGCTGGGTGAATTGGCTGGCGACATGTAGAAGACTAAAACTGGACCCATACCTTTCACCATTAACAAAAATTGATTTTCATTGGATATAAGATTTAAACTTAAAACATGAAACTGTAAAGATATTTGGAGAAAGTGCAGGGGAAACACTTGAAGAAATTGGCCTGGGTGAATATTTTATGAGGAGGACCACCCAGGCAATTGAAGCAATACCAAAAAATATATTACTGGGATCTGATCAAACTAAAAAGCTTCTGCATAGCCAAGAACACAGTAAGTAAAGCAAGCAGATAGCCCTCAGAATGAGAGAAGATATTTGTAGGTTATGTTTCTGACAAAGGTATGATAACCAGAATCTACAGAGAACTCAAACTTATTAATAAGAAAAGAACAAGCGACCCCATTTCCTTATGGGCAAGAGACTTGAAGAGAAACTTCTCTGAAGAAGACAGGTGCATGGTCTACAGACACAGGAAAAAATGCTCACCATCTTTAATCATCACAGCAAGTTTTCTTGATGAGCTGGCTGGCTTAAAGGTTCAAAATTGTGATTTGTTTTCAAACATAGTAGGACTAATATATGTCATATTTCTCAGGGTTATAAACAAAAAGAGAGTGATAAATACTGAAATGCCTATGGATGCAATTCATAGTTCTTAGAGTACTGAGCCTTAAGATCGGGGGCTGTGGCTCACTCCTGTAACCCCAGAACTTCCTGAAGGGAGACTAGGTGGGAGAATTGCTTGTACCCAGGACCTTGAGGCTGCAGAGAGCTGTGATAGCATCACTTCACTCCAGCCTGGTGAAAGACAGTAGATCCTATCTCTAAAATAATTAAATTAAATTAAATTAAATTAAAAAATAAACTATTATTGAGCATGAAAATATAGAACATATTTTATAAGTTATATTCTAAAACAATTTATAGTGTCAGCAATTCTTTGGAAGAAATACAAGCCAAGTAACTGCATTATTATGATGTATAAGAAAACACATACATAGGAAAATATTTTTTTCTGTTATTTATTCCATCATATTTTTGTTTCTTTCACAATCTTTCATGCCTTACCCAACTTGTTAGGTTGTAAACATTATATATGAAATTAAGGGGTGCAAATCTCCTAGCTTTGGAACTTCTAAATAAGAAGTTTCAATATTGAGAATATAGAAAAATTAATTTCAGTGAAAGGACTAAATACATCCCTATTGTTTCTAGCCAGGAATTAGACAAGTAACAAGAAAAGTGATAATTTTTTTTCTTAAATTTTAACATTCTCTTAGTTTTCCATGTCACTTCTGGTATAAAAGCAGGAGGAAGGAGACCATTCTGATTTTATCTCTATTAAAGTCTCTCCAGGTCACACTAAAGGTTTCTTCTAGTTATGAATGTGAGGTATTAAGAACTTTGCATGACGTAGTTCCTTACTGAGACAAGTGGGGACAAGTTGCTCATCTGTGGTTCTGACTCAGGTCTCTGTCCAATGTTTTATGGAAAAATCTCAGAGGCCAACGGGGAACCCTAAAGGGATTTGAGTGTGAGCAGTCCTCATAATCACATCTGATCAGTTTCACAGACACAGCGAAAGACCAGTTGTAGCAAAGTAAAACTGAAAAGAGTAAAACTGGTGGGTTTTTTTTTTTAATCTCTTTGAAAACTTCCTCACTCTTTTTGCTTGCAAATTTCTTTTCTTTTCTTTTCTTTTTTTTGTAGTTTTTGGCCCGGGCTGGATTTGAACCCACCACCTCCGGCATATGGGGCTGGCGCCCTACTCCTTTGAGCCACAGGCGCCACCCGCACACTCTTTTTGGAAATTAAAACCTGCATCCCTGCTCTAGGCCAGTGGTCAAGAAGGGCAGGGGAGTGTCCTTGGTTCTTTATACCACAGGAGATGGCTCAACCATGCAGAAGTCAGGAGATTGTCTTTGGGGGAATCCATCAGAGCCATCAGCCATAGTTAAACAACAATACTCTGAAGATCCATTTAAAAGTTATGTACTTCTGCTTCCGCTTAGAGATAGAACATAGTACTTTAGGAAGGGATTCTTCCAGTCTCCCTATTTGTGGACAAATTAATAAACTCCTCTTTCCCTTTCCTCAGCACACTTGTCCTCCTGTGTGGCCTTGGGGACAAGTGCTGAACTTTCAGTAATGCAGGAAAAGCTATATCCACATGCTTTAAATGGGAAAATAAGGATCGATGCTGAGATTTTCTGGTCTTACAGATTTTTAACCAAAAAAATCAATTTGCTTAAAGCTGGTTAATATGCAAATGAATAGAAAAGAAAGGAGGATAGTCAGAACAATCTCCCTTTTGATTGGTTTATGTGGTTTTTCAGGGGGACAAGACAACAATAAGAAGGAAACAACAAGAGCAACACCTCAGCAACAAAAAGAAAGAAATAGACAAACAAATGGCAAAATAAAGCACAGCCATGCAGGGGTGGAGAAAACAAGACCCAGACAATTTCAGTAATTTCCCCAGATGAACCTTGCTCATTGGGGAAACAGAAAACTTTGAAGCCTTTCTTTCTAACCAGATACTGAATTTTTGATTTGCCTCTCTGGTTTCTCTAAGTTCTTAAAATACACTGGATGCACTAGTTTGGTTAGTGGCATGGGCTGGTGGGCTGTCTGTGCAGTAGAAATTGAGAAGAGGCCAAATGGAATGGAACTTCCAAGGAAGGCTTTTTTGGGGCTTCTGCTGTAACATGAGGCAGACAGCACAGGGACGGATACTGAGGCTGGGTCTCCAGGGGGACCCCAGGGAGAGTTTTAAGGAGGCTTAGAGGGAAAGATGGCCTTTAAGCATACAGAAGTGTAGAAGTGGAGATTTCTTTGGTGGTTATGCATTGCACGTCTCAGTAGCATGTTAGTTTCCCACCCCAGGCATGGTGTTTTTTGTTTTGTTTTGTTTTTGAGACAGTCTCACTCTGTTGTCTAGGATAGAGTGCTGTGGTGTCATAGCTCAAAACACCTCAAATTTCTGGGCTCACATGATCCTCCTACCTCAACTTCTCAAGTAGCTGGGACTACAGGCACCTGCCACCATGCCCAGCTAATTTTTCTATTTTTAGTAGAGATGGGGTCTCAGTCTTGCTCAGGAAGGTATCAAACTCCTGAGCTCCAGGGATCCTCCTGCCTCTGCCTCACAGAGTGCTGGGATCACAGGTGTCAGCCACTGCACCCAGCCTGGGAGTAATTTTTAAGCCTTATAATGAGGGGACAAGATGGTTAAAGGTCAACACTGGGCTCCCTTGTGGCTCTGGCAGACTCTGCCTAGTTCCAGAAATTGGACTTTCTCCTTCAGGGGAACATCCTGTTTCAGCATTCCTATAAGACCCGCATAAAAGAACTGTCTTACTCGGCCCTTTGCAAAAAGCTGAGTTGGCTTACATTGAATTCCACGGAGAGGAGTAAGGGATGCGAGTCTAGTCTGTATTCTGTCTTGGTTGGGGGGTGAAGACTTTTAGGTATAGTCAGTTTAGTGGGACAAAAATGAGAATTGTGCCTGGGGAAAACACATTGCTTTATTTAAAAAAAGTACAAAGTACAATTAAACAGAGTAAGCAATGCAAACAAGAAAAGAAAACACTTAAGTAACTGAAACCAACTGGTTCATTTGAATATTACAGACCAGTTATAGGCTTAGGGTTTAGGGTTTTATCACCAGCCTGGGGCCAAGAGGGAGATTCCAAATTTATTTGAGTAGAAACCTAAATTAAGCCCCTGCATAAAGCCAAGAATTCTTAAGGACTACCTCCTCTGTGAAACGGACAGCAGAAAAACTGCCCACGATCTCAAAGGCACAATGTCATCCAGGAGAATCTGGTGACCAGGCTCAGAAAACTGCCCCTAACATGAAGGCCTCACACCAAAATCTCTGCTCTGACATTCTGCCCTCCTGCCTTTCCATCCCAGTCTTCCCAGAGGCCAACCATAGAAGCTATGGGTCCCCCTTCTTCAGAAACCGTTTTTCCAAAAGCCAGCCATAAAATCTAAAATTAATCTGTGTAAAAACTGACTGTAAAGTAATTCTCTGATTTATAGTTTGATTGTAGATAATGAGACCCCCATTCCAGGGAGGGCCCCGACCCACACCTAGAATGAAGGATGCTGCTCAGAGAGGCCAAGAAGAGCCTCGGGCCTTGCTGGGCTTCCCTTTGCATCTCTGAGTTTTCATTCTGAAGACTCCTATATACACACACTCAATAACTTTGTACCTTTTTCTTTCTAATAATCAATATACTACATGTCATTGATTTTTTTATTTCAAATTAACATCAGGGTACAAATGTTTGGGTTACATTGTTTTCAATTCTAAGGTAAAGTTCAAGTTGTAGTTGAGCCCTTCACCTGGGGGGCTGTGCTGAACACCCTCACACTGTGCACATTAGGTGAGATCCTGCCAATCTCCTTTCCCTCTCACCTCTCCCTTGCTAGACTATACTTGGGTTTTATCATTTGTGTGGGCATGTAACTACATGTTAGTATATTGGTTCATCTGAGTACTGAGTACATTGGATACCTGCTTTTCTATTCTTATGATACTTTACTAAGAAGAATGTATTTCAACTCCATTCAGGTAAACACAAAAGATGTAAAGTCATTATCCTTTCTTATGGCTAAATGGTACTCCATAATACATATACCACAGTTTGTTAATCCATTCATGGATTGATGGGCATTTGGGGTGCTTCCACAACTTGGCAATCTTAAATTGAGCTGCAATAAACACTCTGATGAAAAATTTCTTTGTGGTAAACAATTTTGGTTCTTCTGGGTAGATAACTAGTAATGGAATTGTGGGATCGAATGGAAGGTCAATTTTTAGTTCTTTGAGAATTCTCCATATTTCTTTCTATAAAGGTTGTATTGGTTTGCAATCTCACCAGCAGTGTAGAAGTGCTCCCTTCTCTCCACATCCATGCCAGCATCTGTAGATTTGGGACATTGTGATGTGGGCTAATCTCACTGGAGTTAGGTGACATGTCATTAATTTTTTAGCAAATCTTAGAGGGACAAAGTGTCTTGCTCCCTACACTGGAGCACCAAGCCCATACCAAGTAATGATGTAGAGCTCAGTTCCGTGTGATGTAGGTCAGAAGATAGCACCTACTGAAAAAATTAGGCCTGATCTTGAACTTTTTCTTCTCTTGCCTACTAAATTCCTTTCTAGGAGGCCTGGTGAGTTCACCTCACAAACTATAAAACATTAAATGGGTTTCTGCTTGACTCAGTATAATGTGGCTTACTTTTCAACTTGGTTCTGGTGGGTATCTCGTGGTGGAGAGAAGACTCCTTTATCTTTACTCAAGCATTTCTCTCTACTGAACCCACGTCTTCAGAAAAAGGGGTGAAGTCTTTAACCAATTGCCAACCAAAGACTCCCTAAAATTAACCTATGACTTGTAAGGCCACGCCACCCCTTGAAGATGCCCCACCTTTTCAGGACAAATCAATACTTTCCATGTATTGATTTACGATCTTACCCATAAATCCTGTTTCCATGACTCAACTAGAACCTGGCTGCCCCAGGCATATTTTCTCTGGACCTGTTGAGATTATGTACTCTGGGCCATTGGTCACTCAGATTCAGCTCAGAATAAAACCTCTTTAAATTATTTTTACATAGCATTTTTTTTCATTGACAAAAACGTAAAATTAGTCCAGATTCCTCAAAAAGCTTGTAACCCTCACTGGAACAAATGCTACAAACCAGGATGTTTCTGACTGAGGGAGAGTCACACATATCATAAAAGTCACCCTAAAAAGTCACAACTGCCACAAGGACACAGGAAGCTGTGAGTGAGAATGAGAAGATACAAAACCAGGAGGTTTATAATCTAAACTTAAACTTCTGAAGTGATCTGAAATAATCAAACAGGAAGGAAAAGAAAGCATTCGATAAGAACAAAACATATTAAATAATAGCTCAGGTTTTAAAAAATAAATCACCAGATATTCAGTGGTGTCCAACCTTTTTTTCTTTCTGGCATATGCTGGCAGAATAAGAGTTGTCTTAGGCCACATATTTATACACAAAGAAAGCTGATGAGCAAAACTAAGGAAATGGTCCGTGCATACATTTTGCAATATCCAGCACCAGATATAAGCAAAACAGGCCTCACATTATATGCATGTGGCCTGTAGGCCACAGGTTGGACACTCCTGTAAGCAGAGTAATTAGAATATGGATCTGAATAAATGAATGAATAGAGAGATCAGCAAGGAGAAAAGAGAGAAAATGTAAAAGAGAATTTGGAAATGGAGAAGTGAAAACAAAGCTTTCGTCTCTAAACATCAAAAGTCACAGAGGCAGGGAAGACGGTGTGTAAAGATGTCCTATTCAAAAAACATTTGCTTAGAATTCTCCAGAATTAAGAAGGACATGAGTGCTCAGAATGAAAGTTCATCCTAACCCCCAAGTTGCACAGATAAAAGCAAACCTCTGCACTGTAGTACAGAGGCCAGGCATCAAAGATAAGGAGACAGTACAGTCTACTGAGAAAAAACAAGAGATTTTTCTTTGGCATCACTAAATGTCAGATGACAGTTCAATAATTGGGACAAAAAACAAAGGCAATCTCAGACATAAAAGACTGAGTTTAGTGTTCAAGGAGGTTTCTGGAAAGTTCTCCTCAAAAGATGTACTTCAACAATAAAAACAAACAAAAAAGAACTCAGATGAATAAGTAGATACTAAGTAATTGGACACAAGGAAATTGGTAATAGCTGTTACACTTAGATAACTTTTTTTTTCTTGAGACAGAGTCTGGGTAGAGTGCCATGACATCATCATCGCTCAGAGTAACCTTGAACTCTTGGGCTCAAGTGATCCTCCTACCTCAGCCTCCTAAATAGCTGGGACTACAGGTGCCCCCCTGGGTAAAGATAATTATTGATTGAAATTACAAAGAAAACCAATGATAACTTCAGGGAAGTTTTTAGAAGGATGAATATTAAATTTCAAAACTATGAAGAATGGGAAAGAGATGGAATTATATTGTCTATGAAGATGACAAAAATATTGAACCACTTTAGTCTTTCACACAATAAACAGTTGCTTGGCGTGTAAGAGTAAACGTAAAGTTAGACTGCTTTCATTTCCCACCCTAGAAAACCAGTATGGAAATTAAGCAAATGCAATCTACCAACAAGTGGGCAAAAAAGGAGAAACAGAAAACAAA
Source organism: Otolemur garnettii (assembly GCF_000181295.1). Lineage (NCBI taxonomy): Eukaryota > Metazoa > Chordata > Mammalia > Primates > Galagidae > Otolemur > Otolemur garnettii. The sequence goes on from NW_003852675.1 coordinate 737,080, forward strand.
GCAAAAATATAGCATATTAGAAGCTATAAAACTGGCTCATAGAAATTGTTGGATAATATCAGCCCTCGTGAAGGAATCAGTAAGTCTTACTTTAGACAGAAGCTTTCAGAATGAGGAATATAAGTCAGATTTGAGAATACAAAGAACCTAAATGTCTATTAAAAAGAGGACGATACAGAAAATTGTAGAACATTTGTCAGATAAAATAGAATATAGTGTTGGGGCCCAGAATACGATACTCTAAAATGAAGGCCGCAAAAGCAACCACAGAGGCAGTTTTCTTTGTACCTTTTCCTGCCCTCCTGTCTCTCAGCCTCATTCTCCTCTAAGGCAAGTCATAGAAACTAGAATCCCTTTTCCCCAGGTGGGTCATAGAAAGCAGAGCCCTTTTTTCTTTAAGCCAGACATAAAACCTAAAAATATGACCGTAACTTTCCCCCTGCCTTTCTGTGTAAAAACTGACCATCAAGGAATTATCTGACCTACTCTGATTGATTGTATTAAGTCCCCCTTTCTAGACAGGATTCTGCTCCACACCCAGGAGGATGGGAGATGGACAGATAGCTCAGAATCTAGACAGACGGGCCTTGCTGGGTCTCCCCACTCAGTCTGTCAGCATCAGAGCTCACCCTCTGTGTACAGTCACTTTCTATCATACTGTGTTGCCCCTAAGCATAAGAAATGGGCAATTTCTCCTGTATCTTTGGGACTTCATTCTGAAGGCTCCATGGCACATAAAACACAGATCCCAAAATTTGTGTGCCTCTTTCTCCTCTGTCTCTTGTCACTTGACTTTGTCAATGGAGCTTCAGAGGGTGAAGGGGAAGGTGAGGTGACACATAGGTATGCTACCTTAGTGACTCAACCCCAACTCTCAACTCCCACACAGCTTCATGGGGTGGTGCCTGTAGCCTATGTCTCTATAGGGGGTCCCCTCCCCAACCTTCCCTTTTGTTATTCATAACCAACATTAGAGCAATGACGTGAGAAGCCTGTCACCATGTCAGATCCTCACTGGGCTCTAAATATCCTTCCTTCAGAAGGACACATTGCCTGTCTTTCAACGTGTTAAGGACTCTGCTAAAAATCAGCTCCTAGGAGAGGGCCCCCTCCCCTCTCTCTCCACCTGTCACCTTTAACTAGATGTTTGGTTTGTCTCTTTTCTTATCTCAGTCTTTCCACCAAAATGCCTGGTTCATGGGGATGGGACAGAACTGGCCATGCCGGCCATGTACCAGTGTTCAATTAATATTCGTTGAATAAATTAATGTAAATGATACTTCCAATGTGTTATAGTGACCAGATATTTAATCTTGTTTACAGGATCAGATGTATTTAGGGCAGAGTGGGGAGGTGAAACTGCGGGGTCTCTGCCCCCTTTCCTGCCAGCTCAGTGTCACCCACAATGGAAGAGGCTATAGAACTGCCACAGAGTTATGAGCGGTTCTGAGACACTCCAGCCTAGAAAGCCTCTTCCCCTGGTGGCAACAGATATCCCATGTCCAGGTTGACAGGGCATTGTCAGCCTGAGTGACACTTTCAGTTGACAGTGTGGGGATCCCAAGCAGCCTGGTGGGATAAGCAGTGCTTCTGGGAGGACCCTGAGACCTGAGGGCAGGAGCAGAGGGACTTCAGAACAAGAGGCAGAGGGATAGACAGGACAATTGCACCTGACAAGACCTCAATCTCTGGAAAACACTAGGAAATCCCCTTATGGCTTAGGCCACCGATGACCAGACGTTACAGAGTAGATTTGTCCCATTTCATGTGCTCTTCTTGCAAAGTGCCCTTGACAATATTTTCATTGCACAGTATGAGTTATTTTATTTTCCCTTGAATCTGGGTGAGCTTGTAACTTGCTTGTGACCTGTGCAAAGTGGTAAATGTGACTTCGAGGGTTTTCCAAGGCTGGATGAGGAATGGAGATGAAGCATCACTTGACCCTGGGAATACTTGCTTTTGAAGAGTTCATTTTTCAGGGACCTGGGTTTCTGGCTTCAGGCGGCCATGTGGTAAGGAAGTCCAGGCTTGTCCCTGCAGAACAATGACAGGAAGGAAGCCTGGGATTACAGGAAGAAGCAGAGATGCTGCTGGTCCAGGGCCATTCCTTTCTCATGGCTCTCAGCTCAGCCACGACTTTTGGACTATTTGTGTGAAACCACAGCCAGATGTCCTCTCTGACTTCTAATGCACTGAAACTGTGAGGAGTAATAAAATAATGGTTAGGAAGTAAGTGTGAACCCTCAAAGTTTCTGAAGGTTGGCTGGAGGGCCTGCCACATCTTTGTTGAATTTCCATAGCTAGGGTCTACTCTACAAGTGACCCCGGACAGTAACAAAACATACAAAAGCACAAACACCAACCCTGCTACTATCCTAGGTCTGAAGTTATTATGGAATCAATAAACAAAGGCATCTAAGAAATTTGCTGTTAAAAGGCTTAGTTTACAGATCTCAAAAATGGGGATAGGAGGAGGCAAGATGGCTGACTAGAACCAGCTTTCTACAGAGGCTCCCATTCAGAAAGAGAGTTAAAGGACAGAAGTTTTGCAAGTAAGCTGATGGTTTGGAGCTGAGCTGAGAGAAGGCTGAAGAGTACACATCACCCCTGCTCAGGTGAGCTGTGACCCCTAGGAAACAAACAATTGGTACAAAATCCATTGCCAAGTGGATGGGAGTCCTCTCCCCCATGATAATGGCTCGCAGTATACTTTCTACAAATAAGGGCAGAATTCAGATCTCCTCCTATTTTATCCCGTAAGAGAGACACTCTAAAAACCAGAACTCCTTTCCCAGAGAGGACCCACTAGTGTTCCATGACACTCTCCCACCAGCATAAAACTGAACATAAACTCTACCCACAATTCTGAACTCCCAGCACTCCCTGAGGTCTGGAAGCCTGTCCCCCATGCAGTAGAGGCTCTTGGGCATTTTCTTGAGAGGTGTGGATGGGGCTTGGGCTTTTGCAGGTCTGTTCTGATTCTGTGGCATGGAGCAAGAGAGCAAGCCATATGGGAGAGGGAGAAGTGGTGCCCCGCAGCACAGTGCAGCAGCCACAGGAAGGATATCCCTGGGGATATTTTGGAGAGACTCCTCCCTGCTCTTTTAGCAACCAGAGGGAGCCAGGTCTCTACTGCAGTGGCAGCCACTGGTGGAACAGATCTGAAATGGAAACGTAGGCCTCATGAGTAAAGGGTATGCCTGAGGTGGTACTTGCCTGGGTGGGGTGTGGCAGGGACAGGGAATAGAATCCATGCGTGTGCAGAGGTGGCATACTCCCAGAGCAGGGCTGAGTCAGAATTGCTGCTTTTCTGAACCCAAGATGCAACAGGCCCTCAGGGGAGCATAGCTGGGACAAAAGCAGTTGTGGCAGCAGCACCAGCCCAGGGAGCATCAGGAATTGAGAGCAGTTTGTGAGCTCTAACCCTATCCTGCCCCAGTACAGATTGCAGTGGAGACTGAGACACCAGCTCTGTGAGAATTGGCAGAGGGGTAGCGCCTGGCCCACAGGGGAATATATAGGGTGACCAGATGTTCTGCTTTTGAACAATTTGTTCCACGTCTTGCAGCGTTTTAAAAAAGTCCTGACTTTTGGAAAGAATGCAGGAACAGGCGGAAGAACAAGAAGGGAATATATGGTTTTCGGCTGTCATGTGGCTATTTCGTCAGAATATGAGTTTTATATTATTTTTGTTAATTTTATAATGTTAAACTGTAATAATAACAAATAATTGTTGAGAAGAGATTAAGTGCATTAATGTACATAGTTACCATTCAATAAAAAAAAAAAAAAAGAAAAGAAAAAAGGTAAAATCAAAAAAAAAGAAAAAGAAGTGATTATGGAGAACTGCTTATCAAAGTTTGCATTGTTGTCAGGCCCTGCCCTGCCCCGTCCCCTGCCCTACCCCATCCCCTGCCCCGCCCCCCACCCCTGGCCATGTTGTCCTGCTTTACAAATGTTAAAATCTGGTAGCCCTAGGAATATAGCTGGGACAGAAACACAAATTCTGAGAGAATATAAATGGCAGCAACATCAGTCTGGGGGGGGGGGCTGGAACTTAGTGAAACTCCCCAGCTTCCATTAGGCACCCAAGGTTGTCAGGCTTCAGCTCCCCCTGCTGGCTGGTGGCAGAGTACAGCAGCCTGGCCGAGGAGACAGGAGACATAGATCTTCCTGTGACTCAGGCAGGTTCAACCCCCTGGAGCATCTGCTCATTGGAGGGAACTGGGTCACAGACCTGTAGGGTTACCAGTGGCTGGGTGTGACAGAGGTGCAAGGTGGGGAAGGAGGCATCAACCCTCCCAGACTAATTCATTTGCTGGGTGGGCCCTTCTGACTCCACAGAGCACCGGAGCGAGTCATACTTGAGCTGTCAGCAGACCCCTGCTATCTAGTTGCTAGAGACCTTTTGAACTCTCCCTCTTGAGACTGGGTGCTGACTGGGTGTTGATTTGGAACTCTTGACCTGGGCCAATCATCTGAGGACCATCCAAGGTGGTACCCTGATTGTATTGTTCTGGGAAGTTTTGATTTTCCTTTTTCAGTTGTTGCCCATTGAGGGTGGGGTGTCTTACTTGCTTGTATTTCTCCACAGCTGAGACTTCAACCCAGAGTTACTGATTCACTAGGATAGGACAGAGACCAGCAGAAAATAAGACAGAGCCACTTAGCCACACCACACCAACCAGGTCCCCAGTGTCTCAGGCAGTAGTACTGTGCGGGTCCTTTGCAAAGCTGTAGGGGAAAAGCTGCAGTCACCAGTCCCAGCTCTTGGGCAAAGGGCTGGTTAATTGCTACTCCAGGAGTCCCCAATCCAATTTCACCTTATCTGCTCATCTAGCCAAACAGTGAAAAATAATCATGGGGTGGAATCAGCCGAAAAACTCCTACAACACGAATAATCAGAGTAGATCAACTCCCCCCAAGGAATGACAAGGTAGATACACCAGAAGATCCCATTCATAAACAAATGGCTGAGATGTCAGAAATTGAATAAAATAATGGTTGTTTTAAGCCACTGCATTTTAGAGTAATTTGTCCCACTGCATGAAGGACTAGAATAGTCCCTTCAGGTGTTGTCAAAAGTGAACATGAGGTGCCTCATGGACCAGCACCCCATTTAAGGATGATGAGAAGAAGGGAAAGAAGAGGAAATTAGAGAAAAGCATGGAGAATCCTCAGAGTTAAAAGTGGTCCTCCCAGTTGATCCCGGAGCACACTCTCTTAAGTAAAGTATCATAAGAATGGAAAATCAAGTATCCAGTATACTCAGTACTAATATGAAGCCAGTAGATGAACAACTACAGGCCCACAAAAGAGAAAAACACAATTAAATTCAAGAAGGGGAGAGGGTGAAAGAGGGGTGTGGTAAGTTCCCACCTAATGGACACAATGTAGGGACATATGTCACACCTCCTGGGTTAGGACTCACCTACAACTTGGACTTTACTTAGCAAATGCACACAATGTAAACTAATTGTACATTAATCTGAAAGTAAAAAAGGAAAAAAAGAAAAAAGAATGGTCATTTGTTCAAAAGAGGTAGAATTACTCTAAGGGAATGTTTAAATCAGAAGAATTTAAGACTATAAAATTTGCATTTTAAATCCTTCCCCATCCCTAGTCCTCACTGTGGTAGGATACTTTCAGAAAGGATTCTTAAATTTTCTTAGAATTAGAGAAGCTAGGAAAGTAAGTATAAAATTACACAAAAAATTAAAGCTGACAATATAAGTGTGAAATACTTTGTGGAGAAGAAGGCACATACTGAATATTAAGTTAAAAGTTAAATATCACTATTACCATTGTCATTGACATTGCTGTTGTTAATAGCTGGTTTATCTCAAACATGTGGCTGGGGGAGGGACGTGTTGGTCTTGAATCTATTCACACCAAAAATAAAACCCCAAGGGAATATTCTCTCTCCACGCCCGCTTGGATCCTGAGAAAAGCTAATGCCTATTTATAAAAAGAAACATAACTTGAAATCCTCAAAATTCTGAATAAGTAAGCACTCTAGGTAATTTATTATGACTTGAAAGGACCATCCAGGGATGCCGTGCATTTTAATGGTACAGTTGCACACTGATGGATGCAGCTGCTTGTGTTCCCTTGCATTTCAGCATCTCAGCGCAGTCAGTGGACTCTCCCTTCATAGGCACTGGTGCAAAGCCTTTCTCCATGAGTGTTAATGTGATTATGATAACAATGTCTTTACAGACTCAGCTAACAACTTCATGCCCACTGAGCTGAATGAGATACCAAATGCTAAAACCTTCTACAAATACTGTCATAGATGCTTTCTTAGCAGGCTGATCCTTGGGTTTGATTGGCAATGCACAATGGTGGCTGAGTTAACTAATGACATGCAGTGCTTGTCCTTAACAACATAAACAGCAAGTTTTAACGTTATTCATTACATGATTTAGCACCAAATATAATGTAGTATACCAATGATGAAGTCTTTTCATAGAGATAAGATGTATTTCTAAATTTTTATACCAAAATATTTAAATTGTCAATTTTCAAGGTGAGATACAATATTGTTATCACAAATGTATGTACATTTTCTTTAACCTGAATATTTAAGCTTTCTCTCTTCTATTAATGGAGTTTTAAAGGGCCCTCCATGAAGGAGACAAAAGGTAAAGAAATATATTTTCTTTAAATTTCCGCTTAATATAAGGGTACAAACCGTTAGGTTCCATTATTTGCATTTGTTAGGTAGAATCCAACTTGTACTTGAGCCCTTCACCCCGGAGGTTTTCCATTTACCCCTACATTGTACCTCCCTCCTCCTTTCTCTTCCCTCCCTCTTTCCTCCTGTCTCCCACTCCCCACTTGAGTTCAAGTGTGTTTCTCTCTTGGGTGCATGTGTAGTTGTTTTTCTATTGATTTCATATTAGTATTGAATGCATTGGATACTTGCTTTTCTATTCTTGTGATACTTTACTAAGCAGAGTGTGTTTTAGCTTTATCTAGGTTAATGGAAAAGATGTAGTCTCTGTCTTTTTTGTAGCCGAATAGTATTCCGTGGTGTTGTATTCCATAATTATGGAATACATATGTAGTATTCCATGCCACAGTTTGTTAATCCTCTCATATGTTGATGGGCACTCAGGTTGATTCCACATCTTAGCAACTGTGAATTTAGCTGTGGTAAATATTCTAGTGCAAATGTCCTTGTGGTAAAATAACTTTTTTCTTCTGGGTAGATATCTAATAATGAGATTGTGGGATCAAATGTAAGGTCTACTTTTAGCTCTTTGAGAATTCTCCATACTTCTTTCCAAAGAAGTGTGTTAATTTACTGTCCTACTGACAGTGGAATAGTGTTCCCATAATTCTTTGGAGTCACATGACTTTGGATAATACCATTTTCCTCCTGTCAACATCATTTTAAAAATTCACACTTAATGGAGAAAAGGGAACACTTCTACATTGCTGGTAGGAGTGAAAACTAATATGTTCCTTTTGGAAAGATGTTTGAAGAACACTTATAGAACTAAAAATAGACCTGCTATTCAATCCTACAATTCCTCTACTAAGTATATATCCAGAAGACCAAAAATCACATTATAACAAAGATATTTGTCCAGAATGTTTATTACAACCCAATTCATAATTGCTAAGTTGTGGAAGAATCCCAAGTGCTTACTGACTCACGAATGGATTAATAAATTGTGGTATATGTACGCCATGGAATATTATGCAGCCTTAAAGAAAGATGGAGACTTTACCTCTTTCATGTTTACATGGATAGAGCTGGAGCATATTTTTCTTAGCAAAGTATCTCAAGAATGGAAGAAAAACTATCCAATGTACTCAACCCTCCTATGAAACCAATTTATAGCTTTCATATGAAAGCTGTAACCCAATTATAGCCCAAGAATAAGGGGAAAGGGGAGAGGGAGGAGATGGTAGGGGGGAGGATGGGTGGAGGGAGGGTAACTTGTGGGACCACACCTACTTACAAGGGTACATGTGAAATTTACTAAGTGTAGAATATAAATGTCTTAACACAATAACTAAGAAAATGCCTTGAAGGCTATGTTAACTAGTTTGATGAAAATATTTCAAATTGTATATAAAACC
>NW_003852675.1:745197-761149 GCF_000181295.1 Otolemur garnettii
AAAAAAAAAAAGTTGCAGAGAAAGAGAATTCACTAGCAAGTTAGGCAGCTAGCTGAATAAAAATTACTGTATGTAATAAAAAAATTCACGTTAAGTGTTTATTGAATAACCATTATATGCACAGTGGTGGGCAGGACAGAAAAACCCAAAGAATGGAGAAACGTGGCTGGGACCGATGCGGAGGAGCTGTGGGTGAAGACGTCCCAATCATTGGCAGAGGATGAGGTTAACCTACTATGAGGAGCCAAAGTGTTTGGTGTTAAAACAAAGAATAATTTTATATGTTTAGATTTGCTGTCATTCTTCCCACATCTAGGATTGACTAGGACAGAGAGTTGGAGAAAGAGAACACTTTTAAGTCCTATGCTAGCAACTTGGTTAATAGAAGACACTCAAGACAGCAACTAATACTGTAGGTTTGAAAATATGAATAAGTAAACATGAATGGACATATCCACAAATAACATCAACAGAATGCTCTAGGCAGTAGCTGTGCCACTCTTCCCTGTGAACAACTAACTGTACATGCTCCGAAGTGTCATGTGTGATGTGAGGTAACAGCTAAGTTTGCACAGGACTTCAGAATTCCCAGGTATGGAAAGCCAAGCCTTCTTCTAAGGGCTCTTCTAAGCCAGCTGGAGGGAGCCTGGCTCTGATTACAATGCATTTATCAATCAGTTGAATGCCTTCATTCATTACTTCATCCTTTTATCATTTATATAGCTCCAGACTTACGCAGTTAAAAAAAAAAAAAAAAGCATGGGCGGCACCTGTGGCTCAAAGGAATAGGGTGCTGGCCCCATATACCGGAGGTGGCAGATTCAAACCCAGCACTGGCTAAAAAAAAAAAAAAAAATTAAATAAAAAAAATGAAGCAAAGAAATAAGACACAATGGAATCAGCCAGAACTGATCACTCCTTCCTCACGGAGAGAGGACGTCACTGATGAGTTATGGGAGTTGAGGTCCCTTCACTTACGTGGGTCGTGGTCTGGGAGAGAAGACTCCTGCATAAACGGTGCTTGAAATTCTGGCATAAGACCTACAATAGAGATATTGTGCCCAGAACAGAGGAAGTCCAGAGGAAGAAGCCACCTACGTTTTTGTGTGCTCAGAAGAGGCCAAAATGACATCATGAAGATCTGAGCTGGGGTAATGGTATGGTGAAGGCACAGAGACACCTGGAGACATCATGACAACTGAAGAAACTGAAGAATCCTTTTAACAAATGAATCTAGCAAAATATAGTCATTAAAAGAATGAATTCGGTTGCTCTGTAATGTCTTTTTTTTTTTTTAAAGGAAATATTTGGGTCATACTTAAAATCTCTGATTTCTGTCTGCCATTTTTCCTCCTAGGATAATGTGAATACTTTTACTTGAATGTGATTAGAGTTGTAGAAAAGAAGAGGTGACTCCATGTGTGTTAAAAAAGGTTTTTGTTTTTTTTTTTCAGATAAACTTAGTGCTTTTCAATGTTTCTCTCCTTTCTTATATTTGGATTTTTTTTTTCAAAACAGAAATTTACAGAGCTGATTAATGATTTTTCTTTTCTTATTCTTCACAATAATCTCTTCCCCATTGCCTCTCTGAGAAACAACACATAATTATTGCAAAATTATTTAATTAATAACAAAGAACTTAGACAAAAGAAAATTCATCATTACCATCAATATAGGGTAAAATCTTAGCCCCATGATACCCCCCTCGATTTGTTCTCACCTACTGGAGAGGACAACAGAAAGCCTGAATTGAGATGTTATCACTGAGCACAGAGTGAAGGGGACAAAACAAATAAAACGAGCTGTTATAATCACCACCCTCACAGTGACCTTGGGTTTACAGCTGCACCATGTCGGGCATCACACGAACCACAGGTAAAGCAAGAAAACAACTCTCACCACATATTTCACAGAGATGAAGTTAGAGTTAATGAGAAAATGTTAGTAAAACATTTTCAGCTGCTTTGTTGGAAGGCACCACATAAATACAGAGCCATATTATTAGTCATTTTAATGGGCTGAGATTTTTACTGCTTCAGAAAGATACTACATTTGAGTTATGCTTGCTTCATGTTGCTATATATCCTTTTCTTTACAACACAGTACAGGTGTTTTAAACTTCTAACTTTCTATTATCTCTGGATATTGAGGACGTGGCTATTTCAACTAGCAGCTCTGCACTTGGAGTTCCAAAGGGAAGGTTTGATATTGAATGGCTTTTTAATTCCATGGCTATGGGCAATGTGTTGAGAGGTGTATTATTTATTATCACTATGCACAAAAGAAAATCACAATAAAAAAAGGCAAATGCTGAACTAAGAATACAGCCTGTCGGTCAGGTCGGTGGCTGCAGAAATCCCGGGGCAGACATTCTTATTGTAATAACTCAGCAGTCCCTCTCCCCTTGCTCTCTGGAGCAATAAAAGGCCAAGCAAATCATTACAGGTTCAACCAAAGAGCAAAGCTTTCAAGGATGACAATCCGCTGTTCATTTCCCATAACTGCAAAGAGTTATGTTGGAACCCTGCATAGCAAGGCGATGCTATAAATTTCTCAGGCAACTAGATTTTGCCAATGTGTTTCCAACAGTGAAACTTCAAGTCTAAGTTTGCGTGAATATGTCCGGAGGGGCCCACTTCACCTTTTCTCTGGCAAGTAGACCCTTATGGGCAGTGCTGGTACAGAAGAAAGTTTTGCAGCCAGAGTAATTCATATTGCTTCAAGAAGTACAACCCACATACATGTAAAAAAAACCAAAACCATTGCCCTTTGTACATCTCCCTGCTGGAATCTCATTGGTAACCTAACTCATGTAAGAACTGGCTGCATTTCTCTTCCGTCTTTAAGTTTCAAAAGATTTGACCCCAACTCTCTTTGTATTGTCCTTGGTCACTTTTCTGTGTCACTTAGCTTACTTCTTTCCCAGCCTGTCCCCTTCCATCTTTCTTGCTGACTCATAGAGCCCACATTGACGATTGCCTGGCCTCATGTAACCTTTCCCTCACTGACCCAGGAGAAATGTTATTTTCACTTAACCATCTCCCATGGCTGACCCATCATTGCTCAAAACCATTCAGTCTCTGAAACTATAAACCCTGAGATTATCTTTCTGTTCCCTCTCTTATCTTAGCATCCTATCCAGTAACCTTTCTCACAAAGCCATGTCTTCCTTGGGTGTCTCACCCATTCGCTTGGTCCTTGGGCTCTCTCTTCATTTAAATTCCTTCCCCATCTGCCCTTGACCTCACAATTGGAAAGAACTCTCTCACCTGTTTTTCTGTTCTGCTCTGTTCTTACTGCCACAATTTGGCCACCTTAGAAATGAAATACATTCCTGGGATTTCACATCCCTCAAGACATGTCACATAGAGTCACAATGGCACCATGACCCTTGAGCACCAATCTCAGCCAGATTCTAAAGAATTTTTAGGAACCCCCAAATCTATTATTTAGATTCTTCTCTCTCTCTCTCTTTTTTTTTTAGAGACAGAGTCTCATTCTGCTGCCCTTGGTAGAGTAGCGTGGTGTCACAGCTCACAGCAACCTCCACCTCTTGGGCTTGGCCGATTCTCTTGCCTCAGCCTCCCGAGTAGCTGGGACTACAGGTGCCCGTCACAACACCCAGCTATTTTTTTGTTGCAGTTTGGCTGGGTCCAGGCTCTGCCATCCTTGGAATATGGGGCCAGCACCCTATTCACTGAGCGACAGGGACCACCCTTATTCAGATTCTTTTCTTTTTTCTCATGCTCTCCAAGTTATCTTTCCTTTATCCCTCCCAACACATAATTTTAAAAATATAAATCAATACAATTTTGAGACATGGCCTTCCCTGGATTTTCTTACTTTAAGCTCCAAATCTATATTTATAACTTTCACAGCCAGGGTTGAAGCCTAAAATATTTAACAAGTAGGGAGGAACTGGAACCAAATGGTCATGAGTAAAACAAGTATTTTTGAGAACTTCTGCTGGAAAGGATGTTGGGTGGAGTGGCAGAGGGTGGCCGTGGAGAAAGCACGGGGCATGATGAGCCCTCAGAGCTGTAGCCATGCTGCAACCCTACGAGAGTATTGCAGTATTTGATAAACAAGCATGGCAGAGAGAGTAGGGACTAGACGGATATCAGCCCTGTTCTATTTCTTCTTCCTGTTACTGAGAAAGTCCCTGGTCTTCACATGCACCCCCACCTGCCTCTGCAGAAGGGGCTCTTCCCTCCTCCTCGTCTGGGGCCTGAGTCTGACCTAATCTGTCTGCATCACCCTCCTTGTGTTTTCCCTGTCCAGGAAGTGACATTCCTTTTAGCACTGCTTTTTCCTTTAATATCTTTTCATTGTCAGCCTCCTTGGAAGAGTTTCTCATTTAACCTTGCATTTCATTTCAACCCACATCAACTTGGCTTCAGCTCTTACCTGAGGAACCGGCTTCAGCACAGCCCCCTTGACCTCTGGACTGTCATCCTGCTTGCCCTCTTCTCCACCCTACTCTATCTGACGTGCTGGGTGACATCCTGTAACCCCGGGTGATGCTCTTCTTCCCTCGTGTACTCTCTCTTTTTCTCCATGACACACGTTGAGACTTCATTTTCTCTCAGAACATTGCTTTTCTGGTCACGGTTACTCTGTTTTCACTTATCTCTAAGGTAGGTGACTATAAGGTGTGCTCCCGGCCTACTTTTTATGTCACTTTTCCCTGGCTTAGGGCATTCAACATGATAGGCTTGGGTACTCGCCCAAGCCATGCCTACCCCTTCCCCACACACAACACTCCTCCTATGTACATGCACACACGCACACACCACACCTGTCTTCCACATTTCCTTTACATTTCTGCCTCCTTCTCGAATGTCTGTTACCCACTTCCCTGCCCTTCTGTCCTCCCCTTTAACCTGGACCCACTTACATCTTCTTTTACTTCAACTACTTCCTGCGTTAAGAAATCTTCCATCCTGACATCACTTTCATTTTTGAAACACAGAATAATAATTTAGTGGAGAAAACCTTTAAATTTCTCCATGGCCCACAAATAATCCCTTAAATTTAATATTCAAAAGCCTGGGTTTCAACCCACTTTTCAAACTTCTCTAATATTGTTGATACCTTCAGTTCTTGTCACCTCCCCCATACAAACATCTATGTATTATACACTGAATTATGTTCCCACAAAGGTTCTATGTTAAATCCTAACCTTTATTTAGAGATAGGGACCAAACCGACCTTTTACCTGATGCAGTAGCAGTTTTTCATAGTAAAACTTGTCATGTTTGTTGCTGGCCTTTGGTCCTCTTACAATTTTTTTGTATTTTATATATTAAGATTCTATAGATTATACTTGCCTCATTTCTTCTTGCTACCCTTACTGAAAGTAGGACCCAAGGTTTTTTTTTTTGAGACAGAGTCTCAAGCTGTTACTCTAATAGAGTGCTGTGGCATCATAGCTCACAGTAACCTCCAAGTCTTGGGCTTGAGTGATTCTCTTGCCTCAGTTTTTCTATTTTTAATAGAGATGGGGTCTTGCTTTTCTCAGGCTGGTCTCGAACCTGTGAGCTCAATCACTCTGCCTGACTTGGCTTCCCCGAGTGCTAGGATTACAGGCATGAGCCACCATGCCTGGCCATTTTTTTTTTAAATAAAGATATTTAGTCTTTAATTTTATTCAAAATTACTTCTAAGGAGTGAAAGTGAATGCCTATTTTTTTCTCTGTTACTACTCTAAATCCCCTTATGGCTAAAACCAATACCTTTAATTATTATGAATGGTAAAAATGGAGATACATCAAATGTGAATATATGTGTAAGGGATGATTATTGATTTTTCTAGATTTTATATTTTAAGTAGTACAGTCTTTTTCAATGCTAATTGTCCTGTAAAGAACTGCTTTTGAGGTTCACAGCCATATTAATTCTCTCAACACCCGAAAACAGACCACGAATAAGGAGCCTCCTTCTTCCTTGCTATGGATATCACTATAAGTCATATATGCTTCACACATGAGGTGCGACAAAGAAGTTTGCAAACTCTTCCTAGAAAAAGTGCTACATACTTCTTGCTAAGTATAACTATGGTCACCCTTGAAGTACTTCCCTTGGTCATCTGGTGACCATAGTGATATGTAAGTAATGAGGGATGTAGCATTTTTTCTAGGATGGGTTCATGAACTTAATTGTCGGACCTCATATCCCTGCCCCTGCCATATCAAAGCATGCTTCTTTGGGCAAAAGGCATGAATCTTACTTACATTTCCAAATTCTCTCATGGTGCCAAAAGGAAAAAAAGAGATAAGATATTAAATGAGTGTTTTGTTGGCTAAGTAGATCATTATCTTGCTTTCCACCATTGACACATCAGCTGTGTTTCCGGCCATGCTCACATGGCTCACGTTCTGTGTTTATCAGCACAATGGCTCTGAATAGCACCTCCTAGATCCGTGAGAGGGTGATGAGAGATGTTGGAACCTGTGTTCCAATTTTTGGTTCAGAAAACATGGTCACTTAGTAATTTGTAAATTTTGAAAACAAAGTTCAGAAACTATAAGCTATTTAAGATTTTATAAGCTTAGGAATTCTCTAGTAGCATAGATAGGAAATATTTACTTCCTCTTTTCTTATTACTTTTTTTATGTCTCATTTTACTTATACCGAAGGGAGGGACTTCTTATCTAATAGGATGAGGCAACACATTACCTTATTTGATGGGAGCTCATATGTTAATATTTAAATATATTTTCAGAAGAAATGCCATAAGGGTTTTGGTAATGTTCTTGACATAGTTCTGTTATTTTTTTCATCCTCCTACTTGTTGTTAACTTGACTCTGCATATCTGTTTTTAATTATTTTTCTCAGCAAAACAAAAAAGGTAGCTTTAGGAAAGTAGTAATTATTTCTGTAAAATTACCTTTTGGTAGTTAAATCTTCATTGTATTACAAAAGGCCCATATCGATACACAAGCAAATTTCTGTGTGCTTCCTCTTTCCATATTAAAGCAATCTAAGGAGTCTTAGTTGTTTTCTTCTTGCTAAATTTGTCCTATTAAGATCAATTGCAGTGTCTTTCTCCTAAAAGGATTCAAAATAAACAACAGTAAATCACGCAGCCAGTTTTCCAATATTGTGAATAGGTGTAGGAATAACCATAAATAGTATATTGAAACTAGTTCTCTGAAATGCTAGAGAATGAAATCAATTCAGAGGACATGCAGAAATGAGCCACATTGCAAAAGCTAGGATTAGGAAGGATAC
The DNA here is from genome assembly GCF_000181295.1 of Otolemur garnettii. Taxonomy (NCBI): domain Eukaryota; kingdom Metazoa; phylum Chordata; class Mammalia; order Primates; family Galagidae; genus Otolemur; species Otolemur garnettii. The sequence goes on from NW_003852675.1 coordinate 752,432, forward strand.
TTTTGCTTGGGAACAACAGCTGACAATTTCTGAGTTATTGTTCATTGCAAGAAGGCTAACAATTTTCTTTCAAAACATCTACTAAAATACAGCTGAACATTTTCCATACCAAAATGCAGCAGACACAAATCAGGGCAAATGCATATTGTCTCCAACTAGTTCAGTAAGAAATCCTTCTTTTCAATCTCAGTAAAATGACAACATTTACACTTACAGGTATTGCTCCTACTTCATACAAGTTCCATACTCAATAATATTCAGTTGTTGCTTTTTGAATTTGACACTAATAAACTAGTATAAGTAGGCATACATGAGACAGAAACATTCTTTGTTTCTTACACAGTCAGGCCATTTAATTAATGACATTTCAGCAGTTTAGTCAATTTTTGTCCACTTGCTTAGCTCCACGTCACTTTAAGTTTCTCTTCTTATTTTGTTTTAGATAAAAAAAAAATACCAGTGCTTAAAAACTGAAGTTATCATCTTTTCCACCAAAAAATATTCCTTCAAGTGGTGCCAAGAAGAACATTGCAAATTTTGGGTGGTGCCTGTGGCTCAAGGAGTAGTATGCCAGCCCCTACTGCCAGTAGTATGCCAGTATACTGGAGGAGGCAGATTCAAATCCTGCCCCAGCCAAAAATTGCAAAAAAAAAAAAAAAAAAAAGGAACATTGAAAATTTTAAGAAAGATGGGAATAAAATGAAAATCTTTCATGGTAAATAAAGTCATAACTCAGAGTTAAGTGCCAAACTCTTTCCAATCTAGACCAAATTGGATCCATAAGGAAGGCTTTACAGTGTGGTTAACACATTAGGTATGTTTGTTCCACCTCAAAGTTTAATTCTGAGTTTACTGGAGAGAGTTCTTGCTCATTTTTAAAACATCTTATTTGGCCAGGTGTACATGTAAGCTATAAATAGTATGTGACATGGACAAAAGTTTATTTTTTTTGTTACTAGCTGCTCTCTATAATCTTTAGAGGCTGAAATAAGAAGATGCTTATTTATCTTTATTAAATAATCTCATAATCAACAACTATTCTGTAATACATTGTAAATTATTACACATGCTCAATACATGAATAAAAACTTTTGAAATTGTACATTTGTCCTTGAATGTTTATGATAGCTTAATTCACAGTCACCAAGACATGGAATCCACCCAAGTGCCCATCAACCCATGAATGGATTAATAAACTGTGGCATATGTACACCATGGAGTACTATGCAACCATAATGACAGATGCAGACTTTACTACATCTTTTGTGTTAACCTGGATGGAGTTAAAGAACATTCTCTTAAGTAAAGTATCATAAGAATTGAAAAGCAAGAATCTTATGTACTCAATACTAGTATGAAACCAGTAGAAAAACAACTATGTTCCCACACAAGAAAAACACAATTAACCTCATATGGGGGTAGGGGAAAGAGAGAGGGAGGACAGAGGAGGAGGCGGGGTGTGTGCTCGCACCTAATGGGCACAATGTAGGGGTGTACAGCAGACCTCCTGGACGAAGGGCTCAACTACAACCTGGATTTTACCTAACAAATGCAAACAATGGAACCTAATGTAAGGTGACCAGATTTTAACATTGGTAAAGCAGGACATCATTGAGGGGAGGTGGGGCCTGACAACAATGCAAACTTTGATAAGCAGTTCTCGATAATCAGTTCTCAACAATTATTTGTTATTATTAAAGTTTAACATTATGAAATTAACAAAAATAATATAAAATGCATATCCTGGTGAAATAGCCACATGGCAGCCGAAAACTGTATATTCCCTTCCTGTTCTCCGGTGTTCCCTAGCTTGTCGTGCATTCTTTCCAAAAACCCAGGCTTTTTTAAAATGCTGCAGGATGTAGGACAAATTGTTAAAAATCAGGACTGTCCCACCAAAAGCAGGATGTCTGGTCACCTTACTCTAGGGAGGGTGGGAGCTACTTGTTTGTTCCAGACAGTTTGGCTCCTTCTGAGCTAATTGTCCTTGCCTAGAAGCAAGGGAGGGAGCCAGTCTCCTTCTGATACCTTGCCCAGGAGGGGAGTAGGGAGTTTACATTAGCCTTTTCATTTCCAAATGAAGTTACATTAACCCCTTCATTCCCAAATGGAGTTACATTAACCTTTTCAGCAGCTGAAATATACTCCCTTCCCATTCTCTTGCTGTTCCCTAGCTTGTCATGCATTCTTTCCAAAAATCGAGACTTTTTAAAATCTCAGCAGGATGCAGGACAAATTGTTAAAAATTGGGACTGTCCCACCAAAACCGGGACATCTGGTCACCTTAACCTAATGGTTTGTATATTCACATTAATCTGAAATTAAAAAAAAAAATTGAAATTGTGGAATCTCACAGTGTTTTGACATTCAGAGTTATCTCCCTCATCTATGGTCTTTACTAAATTGCTAATTCAAAATTTCACTATTTTAACTAGAAGCTGATAAGAAAATCCAGAAATGTTAAAAAAAAATGCTAGCAGAGCAAAGGGAGTCATCCACAGAGAATAATCAACATGGGTTTTTTGTTTGTTTGTTTTTAGTTCTTTTTTTAGTCAATATCTTCTTATACTTCCCATAGGGATTGGTAAAAGAATTTTCTATTAGCCAAATGTTCTTTATTTATCCTGCACTTGCTGGAAGTAGATAGTTTCTAAAATAAAATTTAGCAAATGTTTTATACTTAAATATGTCAGTTGGAAAATTTGTATTCTTTTGAAATTTGTGTCATAAACAAAATCACCACTGGCAATCATTGTACATGAGTGACTGAATTGCTTTAATGTGTATCTTGTTTTGTTTTTGTTTTTCTTATGGTCTTAACATCTGTGACCACATCGTTGGCTCCAACTAATGTTTTCCTTGTTCATAGTATCATTTCTGGAAATAGCATCACATGCTTTTTTAGGCTGTAAGTAAAATGTTTACTAAAAGAATGTATTTTCTGGTATGATAATTTTCTTGGCCAGACAGAGTCTAACAGTAAACGTTTGTTTCACTCCTGATCTGCTGAAGAGGAAGACATCTGCCAAAATTGCGATTGTGAAAAGCATTTCCTCAGAGAAAGGGACAGAATCATGGATTTTTTTGTGTACTCTAGTCCATAAAATACACCAAAATCTCAAACCAGACCAAGCTTTTCCTTCCTCCTGGCTTTTTTCTTGTCTTTTATCATCCATACGCAGACAACTCCCAGATCTGTATTTGTGCCTCAGCCCTCCCTCCCAGCTGGCAGGCCCTGTGGGGTGTACCACAGACATTTGGGGCCTCACTAACCTGTTGACTTCCACCTTAAACTTCTTCCCACCCCAACCTGCGTCAGCTTTTCCAGTCTGGGTCAATGTCTGACTTCTGAGACCCAGAGACTGAAGTCCTCATCCTTGACTTTTCCTTTTTCTCTTCCTTATATTTAATCCGTCGGAGAATCCCATTGGTTCTTCCTTCACAACATCCCCCAAAGTCAATGGCGTCTTTCTGCCTCGATTGCCACTGCTTGGTGTTGTGATGTGCTTGCTTCTATCCATTGTCTCCTGTGAACTTACAGCATGCATTGTCACCCTTTAAAACAGAAGATCTCTGCTTAAAATTCTATAATGGCTCTGATGCAATAAAACAAAAGCCAAAGTCTTCATCAAGGCCCATGCGAGGCTATGAGATTTGGCTCCCTGTGAACCTGGCATCTTACCTTTGGCAGTTCCCTGCTGGCTCTCTCTGCAGCTATCCTGGCCTCCTTGGGGGTTTCTCTGCAGGCCCTTTCCAGACTTAAGGTCTCCCTGTTAGTTAGACACGAGCAGGGTGAATGGTGAATGCTACTTTGGATTGGCTCTGGTTAGGCCACCGCATCGTCAGGCTAACTAATCATAGGAATGGGGCTGATCTTGACTTTGCAGGTGGGTTGCCTCGAGACAGAAGCTGATTAGTGTCCCAGGGACATTCTGACACAAACAGACAGGTATGGTCACACATCATACTTACTTGGGGCTATTTGTGAACAGCCTGATTGGGACATTGGGAAACTTCTAAGAAAAACCAATACACCTCAAAAGTTGTGTCTAAAATGCAAGCACTGCAATCTCCGTGATGGCTGTGGTTGCTAGGACAAGCCCTGTCTTGCTTTATACCTCATAAAAATAAACTTTTCCTTTCTTGCTAAAACTTTACTTGCTCTCATCAGTTATTTGGGTGACTACCCTGAGCCTTCACTTGCTGCTCTAATATTCCCTCTGCCTGGGATGTTCTTCCCAAACATTCAGACTGCTGAAGCCCTCATCTCTGCAGTCTCTACACATCACCTTCTTAGAGCACCTATTTAAAATTCAACACCCACCCTCCTGAGTCCCTATGCCTCTCTCTCTACAGGTCTTTCCTTGTAACATTACCCTCTTTTGAAAGACCTTAATATTTATGGTTAGGTTTCCTTCTTTCTCCCACATTATGATTTAAATCTCTCAAGAGTGAGTGAAATTTCTCCTTTATGCTCATAAGAGTATCTAGCACAAAATAGGTGCTCCAAAAATACTTGCTCAGCGAAGACAGGGAGGTACCAGATAAAGGCAATGAGCCCAACACTTGTCCTCAAGAGTGGACTGGGGTGGGAACAGCCTAGAATGAGGGACAACAATTTCTAATTTAGGGCCATAGAGTTCTAACTCACTGTTGGTGGGAGGGACAGATTTCATGCGTATGTACTGACATGTTTGAAGAACATATAAGTGCTTCAAAACACAAGAATATTGCCTGGTTTGAAAATATAACTACTTCATTTAAATTTAAAATACTCTGCTTTCTGGGTTTGTAGGCAACAAAGGAACAGAGAATGTTTTATGTGACCTCATCTTCTTGTTTTGAACATTATCCCAACAACATACATAAAGGGAGGGTTGCAATTCCACAATACCAATATTTCCTTTTAGAAACACGAAGTACCAGAGTATGGACAGAAGCATCCACATTTATGTAAGTGCCTTACCCTGTGCTGTATATGTTCTCTTGTTAATCATTACTTTCTGGTTTGTATTTTCAAAATAGAATTTGAATAACAAATGTTTTGCTATTAATTGTAATAAAATGTAAACATAAAACAATTTGTAAAGTTATTATTGGTCTAATGAAAACATGGACCAAGATGTTTGTAAATTTCTGAAATGTCAGCATTTGAAGTATATTGAAAAAAACTCATACACTGAGCAATTGTGACATTGTTGTAAATAAGTAACAGCAATTATGCTTCATTCTTATAAGTGTTATACTAAAACTATTTTTCAAATACAAAATCTCTATGGTAAGTTTTTATATATTTGAACAATGAAATTACAGTATATTCTAAATAATAAAGCTTTTCAATTAAACTGGAAAAGGCTGTGTTAACTATATCATATGAGATGAATACGTTGTTGCAAATATTTTCCTAAAAAATTCATCATACTTCTAAAAGTAACAAAAGAAAGAGCCACAAGTGGCATTTTAAATTTGTGGTACTAATAGTAATTCAAGGAATACTTTCACCCATAAGCAATCCATTATATATTTCTAGATCACTGATTTTAAATAACTATAGTGAATGTGGTACTTAGTATGCTTGATGATGTATTGGAAGGGTTATTGGAAAGGAAATCAGAGATTCTGGAATTATTTGTAAGTGACTTAACTCTATGATCTTCAGATTCTGTTTTTTATTTTTTTGTTTTTTTGAGACAGAGTCTCAATCTGTCACTCAGAATAGAGTGCCATGGCATCATAGCTCACAGCAATCTCACTCTTGGGCTCAAGCAATTCTCTTGCCTCAGCCTCTTGGGTAGCTGAGAATACAGGTGCCTGCCATAATGTCTGGCAATTTTTTTTTACTTTTAGTGGAGATGGGTCTTGCTCTTGCTCAACCTGGTCTCAAACTCCTAAATCTTAAGAGATCCTCCCACTTTGGCCTCTCAGAGTGTTGCATGAGCCACTGTGCCCAGCTAATAATAATCCTCAGTTTCTTATAGTTAAAATCACAATGGCCTTTCCCAAGCCTAAAACTCTATAACCCAAGTCAGTATTACAAAATACAAATATCATGCAAGTCACACATGTAATTTAATTTTTTTCTTATCTACATTAAAAGAATTTTTAAAAGGGTGAAATTAATTTTAATAACATATTGGTACTAAATATATCTAAATAATCATTTCAACATACAATTGATATACAATTATTATGATATATTATATTCTTTCTTATCAAGGTTTTGAAATTGGATGTGCAGTTTATATTTACAATGGACTTCACTTTGAACTGGTCACATTTTAAGGATGGTGGCTAGGGACTATGATACTGCCTTGCACAAATTTAAACATAAACAAATTGTTCTGTTCTTTTCTATATAATGGAGAGAGATTATGTGTCAGTGAATTAGGTAAATTGTTGGGTATTCTCAGATCATACCCTTTATTATTCTTCTATGAGTATCCTGTGGGGTCTTTTATTTAAACAAAGAATGAGATATGTGTATAAACACAAGCACACACACAAATTCAGACACACATGCCTCTAATGGTGGGTTAAGCTACAAAACACATCTCAAATAATTGATAATTCCAGTGCAATGCTGGATTTTTATATTAGTTTTAAACAGACTTAAGAGATTAACCATGATGCATTAAATATTGCTTTTAAATTTAACTATGTTCCTGCTGCTGTTTGCTATTAAGATATATCTATGAAGTAATTACAACCAAATTTGATTTGGTCATACCTGACTTCTATGTTTTATTCTCATTTACTTGGAAAGAAGTGTTGCATACATGCAGTGGGGGGGCTTGTCAAGTTTAAGAAAGAATTATCACATATTTATATAGTGACAATTTATAGTATAGTTTATTAACTTAAATGCTCAGCATTCTCTAAGTGTTATGTAGGATAGAAATGATTAAACAATGAGCTCATGATACTCTAGTACCATATCATTCTGGTTAAAAACAAAGAAACAAAATAAAGAAAACAAAAATTTTTAAGTGAATTTAACTGTCTAAGGATTCAGGACCTCAATAAAAATTACATGTTATCCGTTGGCTCCAGCTGTCCCACTGCTGGCTGTACATTCAAAGGAAAAAAGGTTATTTTATAAAAAGACACCTGCACTTGAATGTTTATAGCAGCATAATTCACAATCACAGACATGTAGAAACAACCCAAGTGCCCAACAATGCATGAATGGATTAGTAAAATGCTACAGAGTCGTACTCAGCTATTTGAAAAAATAGCAATCTAGTATATTTTTGGACAAGCTGGAGGAAACAGAAGACCATTCTTTTAAGTGAAACATCAGAAGAATAGATAAACAAACACATATATTCACTAACAAATTGGATTGACACTCAAGTGTACATATGGAAGTAAATCTCAATGAAAACCAATCTGGGAGAGAGGGGATGGGTAAATTGATACTTATTGGGTGTGGTGCACACAGGGTGAAGGACACTGTTATACCTTTGACTCATCTATACAGAAACAAAGTATGTAAACAAAACATGTGTCCTCCCTGATATTCTGAAATTAAGAAAAAGAATAAATGTTATGATCTGGTCTCTGGAGATTTTGCCAGCCTCCAAAATGTTATCAATTACTGGGGTATAGACAAGCAACCAGCAACTCAGTGTCTCTATGTGACTGTAAGATCTTATTTTCAAGCTGAAGTAGTACACTTGATCTTAGCCAAAAGGCTGAGAAGTGATCAAGCTGAAGTAGTGACTGATGCCATGGGAAATTATTTAGCTAATATTATCCTTTAAAAATACACTTAATTACTTAAGCATTATTTGATGAGAATTCTACTGGATACACAATTCTATGGTAACTAGGGGTAAATAAATAAAAACTTTTTGTGTTCAAAGACATATTTTACTTACTTTCTTTTTTAGACATAGTCTTACTCTGTTTGCCCTGGGGTGGAGTGCTGTGGCATCATCACAACTCACAGCAAACTCATGGCCTCAAGCCATCCTCCTGCCTCAGCCTCCTGAGAAGTTGGGACTACAAGCACCTGCCACCATGCCTGGCTAGTTTTCCTATTTTTAGTTAGAGACAGGATCTCAGTCTTGCTCAGGCTGGTCTCAAAGTCCTGAGCTCAAGGGATACCCTTGCCTCAACCTCCCAGAGTGCTGGCATCACAGGCATGAGCCACCATGTCCAGACTACTTATTTCAAAATAGACAGACATTAACATAGATGTGTCAATAAAAACCATAGCACTATAAGATGAATTAGTGTAATATAAAACCAATTAATGTGAGAAGTGAAAAAGATGTATTTCATTATCTTGTGTTCATATTTCTTATCTGTGGTGAATTTTGGATAATTTCTTCCAATATGTTTTAATAATTCATCATTTCTCTTTTCAGTTGTTTGTCATGTGATATTTAGCCAGGCAGTTTATATTTCTTTATCATCATTTTGTATATTTTCTACATTTTTCTCTTTTCAATTTGTTATTTTGAAAAATTTGAAATGAAGGGAAAATGCAAAAAAATAAAAAAATATAGAACAGTGAACACCTATATAAACTTTATGGAGTTTCCACAATTGGCCACATATTTGTTCTTGCTCTCCATACACAAACATGCACATACATGCACACTCATAGACCCACATACATGCACACACACGCACACTCACAGACACACATACATGCACACACACGCACACTCACAGACCCACATGCATGCACACACACGCACACTCACAGAC
>NW_003852675.1:761268-775534 GCF_000181295.1 Otolemur garnettii
GCACACTCACAGACCCACATACATGCACACACACAGGCACACTCACAGACCCACATACATGCACACACATGCACACTCACAGACCCACATACATGCACACACATGCACACTCACAGACCCACATACATGCACACACGTGCACACTCACAGACTCACATACATTCACACTCACATACATGCACACATACTTTTTTTTTATGAACCTTCCTAAGATTGCAGGTATGACAATGCTCTCTCTCTGAATACTTCAGCACACATTCCTGAAAAGCAACATGACCACATTAACTTATCACTCTAGAATTTAACATTATTATAATAATATAATTAATACATGGTGCACATTCAAGTTCCCTTAATTGACCTCAAAATTATCCTTCATACTTCTTTTCTTCACCCAGGTCCATTCAAAGATTTCCACAGGCTTATTGTTTTCTCAGAGCCTGTGTCAATGCTTGCCTTAAGACTGCAAATAGAAACATTTCAGCAGAGTATTTGCAACTTTTCCACTAAAGAGGGAAAGCTGTGATCCCCAAGTTTCCCTTTTACATCCCTTTTCTCCTAAGTAGATTGTGTCCTAGTGTTATATCTAATTTCACTAAGGGGTTTCTTTTAGACATTTCTTCTAGGCATTTCCGATTAAAAGACAAGAGAAACTTGAGCTTCGCTTACAAATACAGCCAACAATAGTGGATTGTGTGCCACAACTGCCCACAGAGTGGCCCCAAGGTCAGCGGTGAGGGGACATCCCCTCAGTGAGCAGGGTTCATGCAGGACATCTTAGCACACAGTTTTCACAGCAGGAGAGTGGCTGGAGATAAGGAAATAGGCCATTGGTTAGTGGCCAGTAGGCTGACCAGGGAGGAGCAAAGCCCTGAGTTCAGGGCTGTAGGGCAGAGATGTGCACATGGACTTAGGTGATCTATCAGAAGTCACGGGGTTATTTCAGTGCCACGATATTGTCCATCAGAATGTGTGCCCCCTGCATACACGGCCCATGAAAACCACACTCTTCCTATAACCAGGTCAGTTTGGTGAAAGAGGCCATGAACAAGGACATCATGGTAGCCAGGATGGACTTAAGTGACAGTTCTTATCCTACTGGGCCAGAGGGGGAGGAAGAAGCCTCCATATTGGAAGCATTAATTACCTCCGGTCACCTGCAAAGCAAGGGCTGCTATGATATGAAGAGGATGGGAAGGGTGGGTCTGAAATCCAGGCACTTGCTGGGCCTCTCCTTAGCACTCTTATTCCCACTAACAAGCATAAACCAGTGACTTAAGCAACCAGAGCAAGGATAAGGTGACAAGATTTTAATATTGGTAAAGTGGGACACCATTGAGGGGGGGCGGGGCCTGACAACAATGCAAACTTTGATAAGCAGTTCTCGATAATCAGTTCTCAACAATTATTTGTTATTATTAAAGTCTAACATTATGAAATTAACAAAAATAATATAAAATGCATATCCTGGCAAAATAGCCACATGGCAGCTGAAAACTGTATATTCCCTTCCTGTTCTCCGGTGTTCCCTAGTTTGTCGTGCATTCTTTCCAAAAATCTGGGCTTTTTTAAAATGCCACAGGATGTAGGACAAATTGTTAAAAATCAGGACTGTCCCCCCAAAAGCGGGATATCTGGTCACCTTACTCTAGAGAGGGCAGGAGCTACTTGTTTGTTCCAGACAGTTTGGCTCCTTCTGAGCTAATTGTCCTTGCCTAGAAGCAAGGGAGGGAGCCAGTCTCCTTCTGATACCTTGCCCAGGAGGGGAGTAGGAAGTTTACATTAGCCTTTTCATTACCAAATGAAGCCTCTTCATTCCCAAATGGAATTGCATTAACCTTTTCAGCAGCTGAAAACCATATATTCCCTTCCCATTCTTCCACTGTTTCCTAGCTTGTCGTGCATTCTTTCCAAAAATCAGGACTTTTTTAAAATGCTGCTGGATGCAGGACAAATTGTTAAAAATTGGGACTGTCTCGCCAAAAGTGGGACGTCTGGTCACTTTAGGCAAGGAGAAAATAAGTAAGTGATTTGTTGCTTTGAGAACAAAGGTCAGTGTCACCTATGAGCAGCAAGCAGCCCAGACCCACTGCGTTCTACTGAGAGTGAGGCATGTCAGAGTGGACATTTGAGACTAGACCTTACCACAGCCTCTTATTTGGAATGATTTGTGGAATTCGAATGCATCTGAGAGACTGTATTAAATAATAAATGTAGGACATGAGTACATCCAAATGATACAAGGAGCAAATTGTGTCTAGATATCTGTGTCCCCTCTGCCATGAAGTTGCACTTCTGTTTTGCTCTAGCTGTAGTCTCAGTCACACTAGATACTGGTAACTGTCACTGTCTAATGTCCCTGCACAGAACTATTGCAGGACTCTGCTCAGTATTCTGATCCATGCACCAAACCTTAGGAGAAAGGTCCCTGGAAATCCTTATGTAACGGGAAACAAAATTAGTGATTAAATGATCCCATTCTTCTGTGTCCCAGACAGACAATAATGAAACACATTTTTATTTATTTATTTAGTTTTGACTATTATTTATTTATTTATTTATTTTGAGATGGAGCCTCAAGCTATCCCCCTGGGTAGAGTGCTATGGCATCACAGCTCACAGCAACCTCCAACTCCTGGGTTCAAGAGAGTCTCCTGCCTCAGCCTCCCAAGTAGCTGGGACTACAGGCACCTACCACTATGCCTGGCCATTTTTTGGTTGCAGCCATCATTGTTGTTTGGTGGACCCTGGCTGGATTCGAACCCGACACCTTAGGTGTGTGTGGCTGGCACCTTAGCCACTTGAGCACAGGTGCCGAGCCTATTATTTATTTTTTCAAATTAATATGAGGGTACAATTTTTAGGTACAATAATGTTACACACCCTCACAATGTGCACATTAGGTGAGAGCCCACCTCATACCCTCCCTCCTCTGCCGTACATCCTCTCCCAATCCCCCTCCCGCTTCCCTCTATCCCAAACTGGAATATATTAGTGTTTTATTGTTCTTATGAGTATTTAATTGTTTATATATTTATTTCATATTAGTATGGCATACGTCGGATGTTTATTTTTCAATTCTTGTGATACTTTGTTAAGAAGAATGTATTTCAACACCATCCGGGTAAATGGAAAAGATGTAAAGTCTCCATCTTCTTCATGGCTGAATAATAGTCCATGGTATACATATACCGTGGTTTGTTGATCCATTCATGGGTTATTGGGCACTTAGGATACTTCCACAACTTGGCAATTATGAATTGAACCACAATAAACATTCTACTGCAAATATCTTTGTGGTAGAATGACTTTTGTTCTTCTGGGTAGATACCTAGTAATGAGATTTCAGGGTCAAATGGAAGGTCTACTTTTAGATTTTTGAGGATTTTCCATACTTCTCTCTAACAGGGCTGTATTAGTTTGGAATCCCACCAGCAGCGTCCACATCCAAGCCAGTATCTGGTGTTTTGGGGCTTTATGACATGGGCTAAACTTGCTGGGGTTAGATAATATCTTAGAGTGATTTTGATTTGCATTTCTCTGATGATTAAAGATGATGAGGATTTTTGGATGTGCTTATTGGCCATTTATCTGTTATCCTTGAAGAAGTTGCTGTTCAAATCTCTTGCCCACTTATAACAAGTTGTTTGCACTTTTCTTGTTTGAGTTCTCTGTAGATTCTAGTTATCAGGCCTTTGTCAGATTCATAATATGTAAAAATCTTCTTCTATTTCAAAGGCTGTCTGTTTGCTTTGTTTGTGGTACCCTTAGCTGTGCAAAAGCTTTTTTGTGCAAATCGTAGTTACTTATTTTTGGTGTTGCTCAATTGCTAGTTCTTCCTTATAAAGTTTTTCCAAGCCAATACCTTCAAGTGTTTTCCCCACACTCTCTTCTAGAATTTTTATTGTTTTGTGTCTTAAATTTAAATCTTTTATCCAATGAGAATCAATTTTTGTCAACGTTGAGAGGAGTGGGTCCAATTTTAGTATTCTACATGTGGATAACCAGGTCTCCCAGCATCATTTGTTAAATAAGGATTCTTTTCCCTATTGGATGTTTTTGTTAGGCTTACTAAAGATTAAATGATGATATGTGGTAGAGTTCATTCCAGAAACTCTATCTTATTCCATGTATCTCCATCTCTATTTTTGTGATGTTTTGATCACCGTAGCCTTTAATATAACCTGAAGTCTGGCAATGTGATGCCTCCGGATTTGCTTTTATTTCTAAGAACTGTGTTTGCTATTTAGGATTTTTTTCTGGTTCTATACAAATTGAAATACTATTTTTTCTAGTACTTTAAAGTATGATGCTTTGATGGGGATTGAATTGGATTTGTAGGTTGCTTTGGGTAGTATGGACATTTTGACCATGTTGTTCCTTCCCAGACTTTAGCATGCTATGATCTTCCATTTGCTGACATCTTCATATTTCCTTTCTCAAAATTTCATTATTCTCTTTACAGAGATCTTTCACATCTTTTGTTAACTATATTCCCAGGTATTTAATCTTCTTTGGTGCTACTGTAAAAAGAATAGAGTCTTTGATTTTGTTCTTGGTTTGATAATTATTGGCATATATGAAGGCCACTCATCTGTGAGTATTGATTTTGTAGCCTGAGATGCCGCTATATTCTTTGATCACTTCTAAGAGCTTTGTAGTTGAGTCTCTGGAGGTTTTCAAGTATAAGATCATGTCATCTGAGAAAGGGGAGAATTTGACCTCTCCTGTCCCTATTTGGATTCCTTTGAATCTCCTTCTTTTGCCTGATTGCTAGGACTTCCAATACTATGTTAAATAGCAGTGGAGACAGTGGGCATCCTTATCTGGTTCCAGATTTGAGTGGAAATGTCTTGAGTTTTACTCCATTCAATATGATATTGGCTATGGGTTTACTGTAGATAGCTCCTATCAACTTAAGGGAAGTTCCTTCTAAGCCTATTTTCTTGAGTGTTTTTATCATGAAAAGAGGCTGGATATCGTCAAAAGCCTTTTCTGCAGTAATTGAAAGAATCATATGGTCTTTGTTTTTGATTCTATTTATCTGGTGTATTATATTTATAGTTTTACGTATGTTGAACCAACCTTGTATCTCTGGGATAAAACCCACTCAATCATGGTGTATAACCTTGTTAATGTGTTGTTTTTTTGTTTGCTAATATCGTGTGGAATATTTTTACATCAATATTCATTAATACTATTGGTCTATAGTTTTCTTTTTTTGTTGGGTCCTTTCCTGTTTGGGGGATCAGGGTGATATTTGCTTAACAGAATGTGTTGTGGGGTATTTTTTCATTCTCTATATTTTGGAAAAGTTTACACACTATAGGAATAATTCCTCTTTGAGGTTTGATAGTATTCTAGTGTGAAACCATCTAGCTTTTGTTTTTGGGAGATTTTGTATAAGTGATGCCATTTCAGTACTTGATATTGGCCTATTCAAGATTTCCAAATCTTTCTGGCTGAGTTTTGGAAGGTATTGTGCTTTCAGATACTGGTCTATCTCCTCTATCTTTTCATGTTTCTGGGAGTAAAGTTTTTTGTAGTAATTATTGAGAATATTTTATATTTCTGTGATATCTGTTGTTATTTCCCCCTCTATCATTTCGGCTGTAGTTATTAGAGATCTTGTTTTTCTGTTTCTGGTTAGTCTGGCCAAGGGTTTATCAATTTTATTAATATTTTCAAGGAACCAAAATTTGTTTCACTGATCTTCTAAATAATTCTTTTGTTTTCAATTTCATTTAGTTCTACTCTAATTTTAGATGTTTCTTTTCTTCTGCTAGGTTTGGGATTAGATTTTTCTTCTTTTTCCAGCTGCTTGAGATGGCCCATTAGGTTGCTGATGTGCTATCTTTCTATTTTCTTGAGGAAGGCATCTGATGCTATAAATTTCCCTCTCTGGACTACCTTTGCAGTATCCCACAGGTTTTGATAGCTTGTGGCTTCATTATCATTTTGTTCTAGAAATGATCTCCTTGTGATCTCCTTCTTCATCTTGTCTATGACCCAGCTATCATTCAGCATAAGATTGTTTAATTTCCATGATTTTATTTGAGTATGAAGGTTTCTATTGCTCTTGAGTTCAACTGTTTTTCCATGATGGTCTGAAAAGATACAGGGGATGGTTTCTGTTCTTTTGAGTTTGTTAATGTTAGCCTTGTGGCCTAAGATGTGATCAATTATGGAAGACAATCCATGGACTGATGAAAAGAATGTGTATTTGGTTTTGTTAGGATAAAGAGCTCTATAAATGTCTGCTAAGTCTATTTGTTGTACAGTTTTGTTTATGTCCATTATTTCTTTGTTTCTTAAGTCCATTATTTCTTTATGTCCATTGTCCTTCTTGGAGGATCTGTCCAGTACTTCCAATGGTGTATTAAAATCTCTGACTATTAGGGTGTGGGAAGATATCATATCATTCAGATCAGTTAGGGTTTGCTTTATATATTGGGGAGCATTCAGAGGGGGTGTACAGATGTTAACTATTGAAATCTCTTCATAGTGTGTGTTTCCCTTGATCATATGATGTGTCCATCTTTGTCTTTCATTATTTTTGTTGGTTTGAATCCCATTATATCTGCATATAAGATTGCAACCCCAGTGAGTTTCTTGTAGACAGCAGATATCTGGCTTCAGTTTTTGTATCCAGTCAGCCAGCCTATGCCTCTTTAAAGAAGAGTTCAGGGGGGAGGGAGGGAAAGGGGGGAATAGGTGGAAGGAGGGAGATTCAAGGGTTTACTTCTGTGGTTTATCTTATAAGGGTACAAGTGAATCTTTCTATGAGTAGAATATAAACATTTTAACACAATAACTAAGAAAATGACATGAAGGCTATGTTAACCTGTTTGATGGAAGTGTTTTGGATTGTGTGTGAAAACACCACACTGTACCCCAGAATTGCATTAATGTGCACAGTTACCATTCAATAAAAAAAAAAGAAGAAGAAGAGTTCAAGCCATTGACATTAATTGAGAGAACTGATAGATGTGGCAGAGTTTTAGTCATCTTGGTTTTCAGAAGTTCAGAGCTTAAATTTATGCTTCTCACCATTGTGGAAGCTAGGCTTTGTTCTTTAATTTCTGGGTAGGTTTACTTTGGTGGTATAGCCTCCTGTTGATTGTTATGAAAAATGGTCTGAGTATTTCCTGTAGAGCTAGTCAAATCATGGCAAATATCCTCAGCATGTGGATGTCAATGAAGTATTTGATTTCTCCATCACAAATGAAACTCAGTTTAGCAGGGTATAGGATCCTGGGTGGGAAATTGTTTTGTTTAAGAAGGTTGAAGGTCAATGACCATTCTTTCTGGCTTGAAAAGTTGTGGCTGAAAGATCTGTAGTCATCCTCATACTTTTCCCTTTGTAAGTCATACTTTCTTATTCCTGGCTGCTTGCAGAAGTTTCTCCTTCATATTAACATTGGCAAAATTAATTACAATGTGTCTAAGAGATGCTTTGTTTGGATTGAGTCCTGCTGCAGTTCTGAAACAATCTACTACCTGAATTTCTGTCTCTTGCCATATTTGGGAAGTTCTCCACCATAATGTCTTAGAGCAGAGAATTTCTGCCTTTGGGACCATCCTCTTCTCCTTTAGGGATCCCTATAATTCAGATGTTTGGTTTCTTGGAATGATCCCATAACTCTCTGAGAATATTCTGTTCTTTTTCTCTATTTTTCTGCCTGCTTGGGACACTTCAAAATGCTTAGGATAGTTCAAAAGTCTTGTCTTCTTTATCTGAGATTCTCTCTTCACCCCGATCAACTCTATTTCTGAGAGTTGAGTTTCTGAGGGACTCTATTATATTTTGAAGCTTCTCAAATACCTTTCTCAATTCCTTAAGCTCTGCTGTATCTTTCTTCATTATGTCCATATTCTTGATGACTTTGTGTTTGAATTGATGAATTTCTTGCAACAACTTCTGAACTA
Organism: Otolemur garnettii; assembly: GCF_000181295.1. Classification (NCBI taxonomy): domain Eukaryota; kingdom Metazoa; phylum Chordata; class Mammalia; order Primates; family Galagidae; genus Otolemur; species Otolemur garnettii. The sequence goes on from NW_003852675.1 coordinate 769,198, forward strand.
TTTTTTTGGTTCTCTGTTTCCAACTTTTCCTCCATTCCAATGACTGTATTTGCCATCCATATTCTAAATTCTATTTCTGACATTTCATCAATTTCTCTGTGGATGCTATTTTCTGATGTATTTTCTTTGACATCCCCAGGAGGTGTTGATCTGCTCTGATTTTTCATGTTGCCAGAGTTCTTTGGCTGGTTCCTCCTTATGAGTATTTTCATCTTCTTCCTCTTTTTCTCTTTCTTAATATGTCAATTATACTTTTTTGGTTGAATTGATAGGTTTTCTCTTATGAGTCCACTCCTTGCTGTTGCAGTGCTACTGATGCTCTAACAAAGGCAGAGAAGTGGTAAATCCCTGGCCTAGACAGTGTCTCCAGGGGGACAAGAATCCATAGGTAGTACTGGCCCAGAGTTCCTAGGAAAGTCACTGTGCCAGCTCCAGCTCCACCCTTCAAATCTAGCTCAGGAGGCTGCTCATCTGACAGCACTGGCCAAGAGTTCAGGAGAGATGCTCATGTGCTGGGCACCTTCCAGCCAATCAAGTGCTGAGGGCTGTAGCTTTGTTGACAGCATAGGCCCAAATCTCAGGCAATGTCACTCAGGCACTGAGTACCATCTGCCCAGTTAAGCTTAGGGGGCTACCACCCAGGGGTGGGGAGAGGGTGGCGCAGGTCCGAAGTTCAGATAAGTGTCACTTGGGCAGCAGGCTCCACTAACCCAATTGAGCTCAGAGAGTCTCCACCTGGTGGAGAGTACTAGTCTAAAGCTCAGTCCAAAGTCATTTAAACCTCAGCCCCGCTTACCCAATCTAATTCTATATGAAATCAGCACATTGTACCCCATAAATGCATTAATGTATACATGATATATGCATTTATGATTTAATTAAAAAAAAGTCAAAGTAATTTAAGCCCACCCAATGGAGCTCAGAAGTTGTCCTGGAGGGCAAAAAACAGATCTGCCTAAGAATTCCTGAGGAGCTGCAAATGGGTTGTTCACTGTCTCCCCACTAAAGTTTGGACTACCATGTTACTGTTCTCATGCTGCAGGTCAGCAGATGACAGACTTCCCAAGCTTCACAGTGAGCTTGCCAAACATTTCGGACTCTACAAGGGGTGGTCTTTCTGGTAAGTAGCATGGGGGAAGAGTAATCTGGGTGCTCAGGATTGCAGGAAAAATATTTGGACTTTTGTGCCAGACAGAAAGGAGCCTAGGCTCACTGGTGTGACCTCAATAATGAAGGAGGATTAGGACTTAGTGACTGCTCTCCCATGGGATAAGGTGAGCAGACTTTGGAACCCTGTTCACTTGTGGGCTGGTCACACACAGTGGAGGTCCCATTGGGGGGAGGGAACTGGGGTTGTACCTCTTGTTTTTCTTCCACTTTCTTGTTTCTGCTGCTTGATTCAGCCTGGGGGATGCATATCTCACATGCTCCTCTCAGTGCAGAGCTTCTCACATTTGGCTTTCTTACACTTCAGTCCTATATATCTCCCTTTGTGCATGAGCCTCTGGGGAAAGCTGCTTATAGTCAACCATCTTCCCACAATTCCCTGACTCCAAGTCCGTAATTCCTGTCTTTGTGAATTATAAAACTATACTAATCCAGCCGCAGATGCACTTTCTCAGGAATTCTTCAGATGTTGAAACTCCGTGTCATGATTACTCATGTTGGCTCAGGAAAAAACCTCATTAAATATTTTGGCAAAATTTGATTTTTCAATCCACAACATTTGCTTACACTGGGTGTAATTTATCTTTAGCCTCTAGGCTTAGATTCTTTAATTCATGTCTTCTTATAAATATGATATCATAGTTCTGTTAGGTAGATAATTTAGATTCTGGCTCTCCTAGGGAAAGGGGTCAAAAGATACCCTCCCAGGATCCCGTCTTGGTGCTGCCCCACTTCAGTGAAACACATTTTACATATCTCTTTGCAGCCCTGCCCACGGAGGAGCATCCAGGTGCCCCAGGTGACCAGTGTGCTGATTCAGCTCAGCACACTGGGCTCAGGCCACCTGCTGTTGCCTTTTTGCTTTCTAGATTTCATTCTTTCTATACTACTGTGCTTGTTCCCATGCTAAATTCCTCCAGTGAATGAACACACAGAAAATTTTGTCTCAGGTTCTGCCTTTGGTTAAGGTAATATGAATCCACCTTAATATACCTATGACCAGGTGGTGGTGTGATTCATGGAGCAAGCAAGGACTTTCCCAGGCAAACTGAGATGTTTGTTTACTATGCTCAATCAGGATAAATATCTGGTGTAAAAGATTAACTAACATTTACATTCTCAATATTGAGGGCTTACAAGTGAAGAAAATATACATTCAATAAACGAAAGAACAATGTGGTAAAAAATGCCAAACATGGCCGGACACAATGGCTCACTTCTGTAATCCTAGCACTCTGGGAAGCTCAGACAGGAGTTTGAGACCAGCCGGAACAAGAGCAAGACCCCATCTCTAAAAATATCCAGGCATTGTGTTGGGTGCCATTAGTCCCAGCTACTAGGGAGGCTGAGGCAGGAGGATCACTTGAGCCCTAGAGTTTGAGGTTGCTGTGACCTATAATGCCATGGCACTGTAGCCTGGCTGACAGAGTGAAACTTTGTCTAAAAAAAAAAGCTAAACCAAAGCAATTTTTAAAATGACTGAACTATAATATTTTACTCCTCAGTTTTTCTCTTATGTGGACATGTATTAGATCATCTATTGGCTTCATATTAATATTGAATACATTGGATTCTCACTTCTCCATTCTTGTGATACTTTACTAAGAAGAATGTATGAGGGAGTGGGGAACGGGGAAGAGGGGGGATGGGTGTGCTCCTACTTAATGGGCACAGTGTTAGGGTGTATGGCACACCTCCTGGGGGGTGAGACACACTGATAAGAGGGACTCTATCTACAAAGTGCAAATATCGTAACCTAATTCTTTGTACCCTCAAATTAACCTAAAACAATAAAAAATATTTTACTTCTTTGTCCAGATACCAGTGTCTACTTGAATTTGTTACACTTACACTCTCAAAAAATACACATGATTTAAAGCTCTCACTCTCTGCAACTCTCTGCAAGCTTTCCAGTGACGGGTGGGTTTCCTTTTGTAATAAAAGAGTAGACATAATAATGAACATTTATACTTGACCACTGAGACAGTGGTGTCTGCAATCCTTTTGTGCTCAATATTGAATTAGAGGACTTCCTCTTACTAAAAAATAAAAAGAAAATTAGTCCTTAGGAAAAATTACCTATCTCCCCTGTTTCTAATCCTTTCTCTTAACAAACAAGTCTTTGGAGGAAGGGACTGAATATTTAATGATTTGTGTGTAGTGGGAATTTTAGAAGGCGCAGTTGGAAATTTTCTTTTTTAGGGTAGGTTTTTAGATATGCTATTTTCATGAAATTCTGATATAACTCACATGAACCACAGTGATGAACTGTATTGGAGATGGTAAGTACTACATAGAATTAAACTCTTTGTCAAGTCTGAAGGACATGAACAATTGCCACTCACTCTTTAATCTCAATGAGGTAGGATTATTTCTGTACCCTCTGCAATACAAACTGTGTGTGTGCCTGTGTGCATGCATGCATGGGTATAGAGGGAAATAGAACAATATTAGTGACTACTGTGTCAACTTGATAAGATGGTCAGGGAAAGGTGATGTCACTAAGCACAGCAGGAACACCAGCTGCTCCTTAAGGGGTCCTGTTAGGTTGAGTGATGGGAATCCCATAAGGTTCTGGGAATGTACCAGAAGAAGCAACAGACAAACCTAGAGGACAGCCATAATAGGGCTGTAGAGGACATCTGACTACCCAGAGTTCTTCAGAGAAGGAAGGGGTTTGGAGAGGTGAGACTCAGCCACAGACAGCAGGATGTGTACCTGAAAAATGCACATGAGCACCAGTGACTCTGCAGAGACACAGCACTGTGTGACTCTTGTCACAGAACATGTGCTTATCAACACTTGCTCATATGAGAGTATTACAGCAAGATTAGCTCAATTAAACAAAAAGAAGCCAATATTACTTTCTAGGATATATGACAGAAACAGAAATTCTGCTCAGGGAGCTGTTTACCTGAATCATGCCCAAGTGGTAACTTAGACTGTCTGATTGATTTAAAAAGAAAGAAAATAACAACTTTGGAAGTAGTAAGATGGTTCAGGATGGCAAAAAGAATAAGAAAACTGGGAAGTATGCTATAAACCTGTGTCCTTCAACCTTTTTTATCTCACAGTACACTTAAATCATGTTGATTAAAAAAAGAGCAAAAGAAAAGGAATATACTTACTGTGTTTTGAACTTCCTTAGAAAATAATTTAATGATCTTGAAAATTTTCAGGGTGCCTGATCCTTTCATGGCACACCATTTGAAAATTGCTGCTGAGTAAACACATTCAGAATACATTCCAACGTAAAATTACCCTGTTACTTATATTTTATATGCATCCTAAAGAAAATGTTGTAAAATTACAGTCATTAACCTGAATTTTGTCAATGCAGGAAATAGACTTAATTGCTACCACTAGAACAAGATAATGTGTCCACTCCTGATCTCCCAAGGGGCCTTCAGAAATACCAATTATATTTGTACCATAGATTGGAAGCAGAGAGACAAAAGATTGCCAACTGTAGTAATTGGAATTTTTGTAATGAGAAGATAATAGATGCCCAGAAAATTGTTGATTGCTTGGCATACGCATAACAACTCAGGGCTGGCTGCCAAATGAGTAGCACAAACCAGGCCCATTCATTCCCTGCCCTACCCTGCAGACTTTTGCATCATTCCTTTCTGACAGCTATTTAATGAGAAGTAGTGCATACAAATACATCTTTATCAACTATTGCAGCAACAGCAATTCCAGGATTTTATATAAGAACGAAATAAGCTCATCAGATTCAATGACAATTCATGTTAAAAATATCAAACTGTTCCAGTCATGGTTTAGCATTACGATTACATGATGCCTATTTAATTTTCTATCTTATATTTTTGTATTAATAAGTTAAAGCCTTTAAGATAGATTCCCCCCCATGATTATATCTAGTTATCCCTGCATATGTTGCATTTATGAAAAATGCCATTTGCTCTCCTTTTTATTTCAGGATCACCAGTTCATTATGATTGAAAGCCAAGTTTTCTGAAATGTTCTCACTTGATATTTTGTGTTGGTCTTGTATATACAAAGCATGGAATCCTCAAAATAGTCCACAGTGTTAAAAAGGAAAAAAACGACTGTTAACAGGCTGATCTATTTCCATTTGGACTTCTCTACATTTTAAGGTGTATTTCCCTGGAATAGGGCTAACGTTTCATAATATTTGCTGAGCTGTTTCTCTGCTGCCACCTCTGGCTATCAGTGTTTATGGGACAGTTTAGGGCTATCACAGGCTGATCCTCTGATACTGTTTCATTCAGAGTCATTTCAAGGCAAGCTGAGAAGCAGCTGCAGCTGACCACCTGGTGGCTTGCATTTCTTATTTATTATCAGGACCAGATCACCCTCGTGTGCACACACACGATTACATAGCATGTCTAAGGCCTTCCCTACGGCCCACTACTGGACTTGTTTCCTGGTGCTAGAAGGTGGAAGCTCCGGTCAGACAGCCAGAGCAAGGATCCTGGCTCTGGTTCTGGCTGGCTAATGAGCCGTGAGAAAGTTTCTTAATCTCTGAAACAGATTCCTTTACTCTAACACGGAGATTAGAAACAGTACCTATCATACTAGGTTGTTTTCATATTAAGAAAGAGGCAATCGGCTGCTTGTGGTGGCTCCCACCTGTAATCCCACACTCTGGGAGGTAGAGGCCAGAGGATCCCTTGAGCTCAGTAGTTCGAGACCAACCTGAGCAAAAGGGAGACCTCATCTCTATTAAAATTGGAAAAAAATTACCCATACATTGTGGCAGGCTACTGTAGTTCCAGCTATTCAGGAAGCTGAAGCAGGATTATCCTTTGAGGAGTCTGAGGTTGCTGTGAGCTGGGCTGATGCCACGACACTCTATCCAGAGTGAAAGAGTGGGACTCTGTCTCACAAAAACAAATAAAACAAAACAAAAATGAAAGCAATCAACGTAAATAAAATATCAGTGCAGTGCCTAGTGTATAGTAAATGCTCGATAAATGTTAGCTACTCTAATTTTAAGAAATGGCTAGAAAATATGTATCTATTGATCCAAGCATAAGTTTTAAAAGTAAAAATCTTAAATCTTATGAAAAAAAGTGGAGCTATGTGTAAAATTTTGGGACTCAGGCTGTGGGAGAAGTGTGTGCACACGGACACCTGCAGTGGATGCCAGGTTTCCGTTTCTTTTTCTTTCTTTCTTTTCTTT